>NC_135778.1:10973839-11040944 GCF_028453695.1 Augochlora pura
TCTCTCTCTCTCTCTCTCTCTCTCTCTCTCTCTCTCTCTCTCCTACATGGATACGTAACGTGTGCACGTATACACAGGAGGACAGAAGGTGGGGGAAGGCAGCTACACACAGGGACATTCGCGAAAACGTGGCACGGGCTTGAAGTGCGATCGCGCGGAGTCTCATCTGGTTTAATGGTGAGTTTATTTGGGTCGATGCCCCACCTTTTAATCAACAGGATTGCCTCAGACCGCCTACCGACACGGCCACCGACTCCCGTGTAGGCCCGCGTAAAATCATCCCCGTGAACCGACCCCTCTCCTCTCTCCTTCGCATCCCTCTCTCCTCCCTGCTCTCGTCTCTCGTTCCGTCTCGTCTCCTCGCCTCGCCACTTTCTCTCACAACGTTTCTCTTTCACGGGGAACCAGACGAGGGAAAGAGACGAGTTTGCGGCCGACGGTTGGCGAGCTTTCGAAACCGCGGAGACGGTTATTACCACCGGCTAATCCCGAGCTCGTTCGCCCGGCTCGTTCTCCCTTGTCTCTGTCTTTGTTTCCGGGGAGAGAAGCAAAAGAGAATGTTTCTTTGCTTCGACCTGCTGCCGACAGACCCTCGGTTGCACCGACTGGCTCTTTTTACGGAGACTGTTAGTAAAATGCGCGAAAAGTACCTTTCCCCGTGTTTCTGCGCGATCTAGCTTCGTTTTAAGACAACCTCGACGGGGCTGCGATTCTTAGGCGTCTAATGTTCCCAGATTTTACTAATAGGATGCTCGTTTCGTCGTAAAGATTAGTCCATTATCGTCGATTCATGGGCATCAGCTCAAACCTCTTTTATTCTAAAACACGACTGGATGATTTGGCGTACATTGGTCCGATTTGTAGAATATAGCGACAAGTTGTTATAACTTTTGAACCATTAGAGATATTGCAACGAAATTTTCACTAAAAATAATTGAAAGCTAGTAACATTTAGCCAGTGATAATTAAATATTTGTTCTATTTATTAAAGAACACATTTCAATAAATTTTCATTGCTGTTTTCAATTTAAAAAAGAATTGATATATTCATTCTATAGTTAATAAAAGCAAACTGTATAGAAAATATTCCCTTGCTAAAACATGGTGATTATTGCAGTAGAAAAGTTATCCTGGGTGAAATATAGGAAATTTGTTAAATTTGCCACATGTTAATGACTGTTAGTTTTTTTTTTATTTTATTGTTAGTAATGACTAAAAAGATATATCAATTTGTTCTTAGGAAGGTATGATCTTTATAATATAAAAAGACGAAAGATATAATGATAAGGAGAGGTTATCCATCAAGCGAAATATTCTACTTTCGAAATACTCAGCTTCAAATGATCATAGTAACTTAATATTTATTTAATTTCGTTAATTTCTTCATTTCTGGGATCCATAGACCTTTATAAAGCCATACAATTTGAATAATTATCAATTTGGAAGAGATGACCTTTCCATTATATGTCACTGAATTCTTCGAACCAGACCACTTTGTGGCGTTTCCGCCCCTTACCCCTTTTACGTGGTCCATAGCACGTCCCCCCGCGAACCTTCAGACGTCCCTCACATTCGCACGATACTATAGCTTGCGGCGCTGTAATGAAACGATATGACATTATTTTCTGTGCTTCATGGGGTTACGCGAGGTTATCCATGTTGTGTGTAGCAAGCTGCATGGAGTAGTGTAGCGTTTACGGAACTAAAATAGTGGGGAAAGGGAGGAACTGATGGTGGAAGCTCGTGGCTCACGGCCGGAAGTAGTCAGCCAGTTTTGTTCTGCCGGAGACAGAAAATGATTGTTCTACTGAAATTATATCATTCTGTCAATCGAAAAACAAAAGCTACGTTTTAGTATTTTTGACGTCCCTCGGAAGCAAAAGATGTACTTTGCAGTGTAATCAGATTTTACTTCATACTCTTAACTCTAAATCTACGAGACCGTCAAAATGATATTACAATGTTGTTTTAGAGATGCTGATATTGTAAATACTTTTTCAGAGGAAGCAAGTTAAAAAATATTTTAAACATTTATCATAACAAAAATGGCGGAAGCTGTAAAATTTTTGTACATTTAATAATATTTATTATACAATTTAACTTCGTTAGTACGTCGTCGTCTAGTACTAATATCCATATTTCATAGAAAAGCTTCCAACAAAAATTTATGCATTCAAAGAAATCCATTCCTCCCTGAAAAATTGCCCTCAAGAGAATAGTCTAACTCTTGCAATGAGTAACAGGTAACCCGATCAGGAGGACGATCGTGCGTTCAATAAATTGCAACCCCTGGATTCGTATCGGCGCCATATTTCTCCGAACGATTGTCGGACGTCTGTCCTGCGAGGTAATCCGCGGGCACCGTCGAGGGTGGAAAAGAGGTAGCCGTTCAGAGAGAGGAGAGCCAATATGGACACTGGTCAATCCGATTCCACGAACCCTCCGTCGACCGTCAAATATGTTATTGGATCGAGTCGGCGCGATATCAGAGTCTTGGTAGCGCGACCGTTGCGTCTGGACACGGGGTCTAAAGCGCGAGGGTGGTTTCGGGGGGGGGGGGAGAAAAGGAGGCTTAGCCGCCAAGAAACGATATTTCGGACACTGTTTCGACACGTAGCCGCATTATACGCGGCCCGGATAGGGGGATCCCGATCTATTATTGACAATACGGAGTGAAGATCGGTGTAAGACGTTCGTCTCCTGCTGGACACATCTTCGGACCCCACGGTGGCTACGGTCAACTTCCGCGACCGGTGGACGACGGTCCCATGCAAATTTCAATGGGGATGGCTGCGTCATCGATCTCAATTTGGGATTTTCTTTGTCGGCGAGGCTTCCTCGAAATAGCTCGCAACTTTGGCGTTGAACTTATCGTATTGATGAATATGACTCGTCTTACATTTTTATTTTCAAAATTGTTGTAATTATAGACACTTTCGCAGGAAGTAATGACCGTGAGAAAGAAGGAGCATTATTGTTTACGAGTACATGTATGTTTCTTGTATGTATTGTTTAATGACCAGATGTATTATATTATATTAAAGTATTATATAGATGTTATATTATTTAAGATAATATACAGTTAAGTCAATTTATCATAACTTTATAACTGAAATCACTTTCCTTATTAACGTTATGGTATGTGTAGATTACATTTTCAGACATTAGTCAAAATTTTCGAAAATATGACTTGTCCTCATGGAACGTAAATTACGAAAGAAGTGGCGAAATGTAAATTCAGTCATGTTATAATGTTTCCATCATAGTTAGAATGATTCGAATTTTTTCGATTGTAATAAATTCTAAGAAGAAAAATAACAATTTATATTTATTTTATGTCTACATTTATTTCGATGTTCAACCACTTAGCTGCGTCGATCTACTATTGAATCAATTTTGCACGTGTTATCGATCACATTGCGTGCAGTTTCTTACGAGAAGTTGTCTTATTCTAAGATGTGCGTAATTTATAAATATGTTACACTAGCATTTCAATCTAAAACGTAGAAGTATTTTTTCGTGAAATCTAAAATTACCGTTTCCTTATGACGTATATACACGTCATCCGCATCTGAAAGATTAAATACTGACAACAAGAAATCAGAATTTATTGAAACTAAAAAGAACAAAACAGTATTCATACTTCACAGGTTATTATTAGAAATCTCCACCACGTATCAGAGTCAACAAAGTATGGTAAGGGATTAAAATTGAAATTTATAATCTTCACGTTTGTAGATGATATCTATGTAAAGAGTTTACGATACTCTGTATCGCATACGCGTATCGCTACGCACATATCCTCGCGTAAAACGACTCTAAGAGTCGTATTAATGCGTTTAATACGGGAAAAAGTATCACGCTACTGTGTCGCCGTCTGAATACACGTACACTCTATTATTCACATAAACAGCCTCGTATAAAACGGGTCTCACAATACAGTGTTCGACGTATCCGTGTTTGTCGCAAATATACAAAATCTCTTAAACGTGAGTTTAGGAAAGAAAAAGAACCGAAACATTTTCCTGTATAACAAACAATTTCCGAACGCATTAAGTCGGTGAAGATACAGCGAAGGAAGCACCAGAGAACGCTGCGAAACTATAAGAACTTTCGGCCTTTCCAAAAAGGACACACCTCGAATTTCCGTAAGTTTCTGTTGCAAGACGTCTCGCGTCGGGATCCAAGAAAGAGAGTCCTCGAAAAAGGGGTTAGCGAGGGGGGGGGGGGGGGGGGGGGGGGGGGGGGGGGGAAGAGGAGGAAGGGGAGTGCAACCCCGTGTCGGTGGTTCCGCAAGCAAGCAGAAGCAAGCGCCGGCGACCCGGTAATTTGTGCACTGGTCCAGTCGTTCCTTTCCGTCAAACGAGTGCGGTTCCGAGAGAGCGAGGGAGAGACAGAGAGAGAGGTAAAGAGCGGGACGAAGAGAGAGAGAGAGAGAGAGAGAGAGCAGCAACACGGGCATTCTCATTACACGCGGCGCATTCTCCAGAAAGAGGAAACCAAAGAGAGGGTCGAGGAGAGGGAGGAGAGCAGAGACGAGGAGAACTAGGAGGAGAGAGGATACAGGGCGTCCGGTGTAAGCGACTCTCCACCCCATTGTCAGCCGGAGCCTTTTCAGAGACGCATTTGTTATCCTTTGAATGAGGAGCAAGCTATTATTTATTCCATTCTTATTTTTTGTCAGCCGCCCGTTGTGTAGTAAATGGATATAAGTCAGCGCGGGCGAGCAGTGGCTCTGTCATTTTTATCGCCTCTCCCTGAATTAAGAAGGTGGAGCCCGCGACTTTCTCCTCCTGTCGCCTCTCCCTCCCCTCCCTCTCTCTCTCCCTCTCTCTCTCTTTCTATTTCTCTCTTTCTAGCACTCTATCTCGCTCTCTCGTTTTCTCTTTGCCTTCTTTCGCTTGTCTCTTTTCTTCCGAACGGTTTCCTCTCGCGTTCCTTTCTCTCTCCTCGCTTTCTTTCTCCCGTCTCCTCGACGTCCAAACCCTCCTCCCTCTTTTCCACGTTTCCTCTTCGCCCTCTTCTTCCCTATCTCTCGGCTAACCGACACGAGCTCTGAATCGAGCAGGAGGACCGCCATATTTCTGCCCCGCCGGTAGGGTACACTCTCCGCGTCATTGTTCCGATTGTGACCAGACCGAAACGAGCTGGGCGTTACTACTTGCTGAACGCACGATTTATAGGATCGAGTTAGCTCGAGAGACCCCCGAGAGAAGAGTTGCAAAACTGCTGGCCTCCACCCGATTGGCCGACGCCCGAGCCGTTTTTCCTTCGACGTCGAAAAGACCGCTGGAAACCCGGCGACGCTGATCAACGGGACGCCGACGATACTTTTAATTCTGTCAGCGGTCTGCGTTGTCCACCGTCGATCCCTGAAACACACCGAACTACTTTGAAACGCGACATTTTAAGGAAATATGTCTAAGCTATGTTTCAGAGCTTTATATTATAGAAATGGCACCTTCTAATCAGGCATAGTGTATCAGAGCTGGTTACTGTGGCGTGATCAATTGCTGTGTTTTTAGTTTTTTTTTTGTCATAATTAAATTTCTATTTCTCGAATAAGACCGATTGAATCTTGATATACTTTCATCTCGTTTATTTTTAAATACAAAATTTAGTTCTTTAATTTCTCTTTTGGTAAAGGAAATTAATATGTTTCATTTGATAAATGTAAAGTTAATTGTGACTGAAAGTAAGACAAAGACGCAGCTATTGGTCATCTTACGATAACCAGCTTTACTATCGTATGCACAAATGTACTTTCTATAACCTAAATCAAAATAGATTTCGTGATACCTATGTATTTCTTGAAACTTACTCTCGACTTTTACAATATTTTTCAAACAATTTCGTACATACTACGTTAAAATGTATTTCACTGCAAGTCGTATATCTACTTGACACGTAGCCTCCTGTTAACCTTAAATTTCTTCATCAGTTACAAATCAGCGGTAAACAAGTCACTCTACGTCATATAACGACTGCTATACCTATCCATGATAGACAAGGAAGAAATAAAAATTGCCACAGCTTCATACAGCTAGAAATCTGATAATAGAAAATGTAAATAGGCACTGCACGAGAAACAATATTTTTAACTGCTTCGCACTACAAGAACACAGACTAAAATCGTGTAGACCGCAACGAAAGGATCAAGCCCTCCGGAATCAATCATCGTCAGGTTCGGCAAAAAGAGGCTAGCAGAAAAGGGGCACGGCGTATCTGTGAAAGCTGGCGAGGGTATTTAAGTCGACGGTGGCAACAATGAGCCATCCCCTAACGCGATCGCGTCCCACGAAAGGAGCATCGTGCGAGCATCGCGTCGACTTATGTTCCCGGTGTGTATGGGGCAGTCGTAAAGCGACTAAATCCGCGTCACCGGTTGAAAATAGCAAGGAGGGGACGTGTATGGGGCACACAGCGCGCCGTACCCTCTTTGCCGATGGTCTTTTCTTCGTGGAGGGGGTAAGGTGGCCCGAGTATCACAATAGGCCGCGGCTGCTGGCGCATTGTGCCCTCAGACCCCGGGCCTAATCGGATTAGAGCGTGCACTAAAAAGAGCAAACGCCCAAATCGCATTTATATTAGCTTCGTGAATGAGTCGTAAATATTTATGTTGCAGAAACCCGCGTGGAAGTGCGGCCACCGCTAATCGGTTCACCGATGTCCTCACAATCGGATCCCTTCCGGAAAACGCTGGATTCCTCGCTGTCTACGAGCGTACTGACATGTTCGAGGGTGTCCGCGCAAAACATTCTCTGTTCTCGAGAAGATTTTAGAACTCTGGTTCGACAATCTTCTTTCATACATTTTGTTTGCGTGCCGGTGTCCGTAGCCTTTTCACAACGAGATCAAGGATTTAGATGGATCTCCATTGTGACGATTTTGTAGCTGGTTAAGCACCGAGATCGTGGATAAGCTGCTGCTTTAATGGAATTTTTACCGGAATTGTTTCGGTTGCAAACAGTTTGAAATTCATCCTCTGTAAGGATAGTAAATGCATAGCAGAACATTTAATTTACAGAACAGATAATTGCAGGAGTATAATTTTGATTACAACAAGCAAACTTATAGTAAGAATTTGACATTCAATGCAAATACAGAATGTGTATTGCAAAAGACACCGCTCAAAATGCCTCAGGTAAAGCAGAGCGTTCAAAGTTTGCATTTCAAGACGAGAAAGTTTAAGTGTTATTTAGAACTACATCATATAATACAACATTCGAAAATTGTTCGTCCTTTTTGTGACGAAGTGAACGCTGGTATCGTATGGACCACCGTCAAACGAGCGCTACAAACGAACCGAGTAATTTCCCCGGGAAACCACCCCTAAGTTCCCCCAGGGTCGAAAAATGGCAACTTTGTCGTTTAATCGCGATTGTGTACTGACGTTCTCGTGGCAGCCGTCAAGCTCGGCCCGTGAAGTCTCCATCGTCGGGGGTTGTGGGGGCGGCGAAGGCGATAGGGCGGAGACGTCGGCGTGAAGGAAAGAGGAAAAAAAGCCAACACCTCCGGCGAAGTGTCGAAGAGCCGCCCCCTAATTATTCGGCATCAGCGAGTCTTTAGTCCGTGGGACGCATCAATCACCAGAACCTTGTCAGCGAGCCGGGAAACTCTTGTCCGAAAGCAGCGGAGCTGGAACAGCCCGGCCGAGTCAAAAGTAGATCGTCGGGTGGCAGGTCGCGGCTGCAAATGAGTTTATAAAGGCAATATCTTCGTTCGTGGTGTAGTTCGTCGAACCGCCAGGCTGGTCGACGTCGCCATCCCTATCGAAGGGGTGGGTAAAGGAAGGTGGGCGGCGCTAATAATAAAGTTTCCTCGGGTGGTTCGACAACGCGTAGACAGATTTTTAAATTTCCCGTCACAAGAAAGCCCCTCCAGCCTTTCTTTCACCCTTCCGGGCTCCTCCTCGCACTACGAAGGTTCTTCGGTTCTCCTCGTTCTTCCACCGGGGTGGCTGGGTTCTCGATATAACCGGCGCGGTCGGGAAAGGGGCGGCGGCGGGGCAGAGGAGGGGGGCCGAGTCCCCCAAGACCGAGGGAAAAATTAATAAAGTTGAGGAACAAAGTAAGTTGAATGGCGTAATGCTGCTGCTGCCAGGAGAGGAGCGGAGGAGGGTCGGCGCAGGGCGAGCGGAAGGCTTCCAAGGGTGGACTTTATTATAACGGAGTGTCGAGTCTTTTATGCTCCCTCCGCTACCCTCTCTCCGACTCTCGACCCTCTTCTTTTTCTTCCAGGCTCCTTCTCTCTCTTTCTCCGCCTACGCTTCCGATCTTTCCTTTTCCCACCGCTTCGCTCCTCTCGCTCTCTCAAGGTGGTAATATACACGCGGCGGTCTTACTCGGCTTTGTCGAAGAGGCCACGCTCAGGCTCCGCTCTTTTTACTTGCTCGTTTTCCGGTGGCAGAGACTGCATGCCGTGCTCCGACCTCTGCGAGACCGGGCCCCGGTCACCTTTCTCGTCGCAGATGTCTCGACGTAGCCATTACAAAATTGACCGCGCTCTGCTCCGGGAATACGCAGCAGACAGCACCGTTGGCGGCCGGCCAACCGCGACATTGTTCTACGCGTGTAATCATCTCGCGAGGAATATTGTTTCGACATTTCGACGGGCCGCCGGACAGCCTTGTTCACTCGAGAGGAACGCCGTTCGCCGGTTTTCGCTCCTGCGCCACGTAATTTATGGGACGCGTTTAACGTCTGTCGAGTTTCTGTGGGAGAAGCCGGGGAAACTGTTTCCGAACAATTGTGAAGCATCGCGATGCGAAAGCGTGACGTAAAAACTGTCCAGCGTTTCTATTATTTATATGATTTTTTAACATTGCACGTTTGCGGTTCGGAGATTTTTCCAACTAACCTCTGATTTTTTTAACTATCCAGGCTTTTGTACATGACTTCATATTTGACCTTCCGTCGGTAATGAATTTTTTTACTTGCGCCACTGACAACCTAGATTTCCTAAGCCCGGACTTGATTTTTTCATTCACCTAGGTTCTAAAAAGGTATGAAATGAAAAGGTATGAAAATGAAAATTTCTACTATGGACTAATAGACTCAGGTTTTTGGCGGAGGGTCAATCCAATGGGCAAAATCACAGCAGAATCATAGAGAGACAGACTTTGCTAACTTTTACGAAGATTATTATAATCTAGCAAGACGTCCAAGAAAGTATAGACATGTATACGAAGGTTCGATGAAGATTAGCTAGATATACATCGTCTAAAAAATAAGAAAAACGTCGAACGTCAAAACACCGGCGTCGCCAAAATCCCCACCCCCGCTTTATTTCAAGTCTCGCCAGATTGCCGTTGCAGCTAAAAAAAAAACGAGCAAATGGCATCGCAAGTAAAGGTAACTCGCGCGAGCATCGGAACCGGGCGCGGATCGGTTGGCCGAAAAAGAAGACCGGCTGGAAAAAGTCAGCGAAACGTAGAAACGGTCCAGCCGGTCGCCCCTCGTTACCACGGTAGTCAGAGAGGATGGACGATGGTCGAATGGCGGACGCGGAAACGGTCGAGGAAAAAGGAACGCGACGAGTTTCTCTGCGATGGTGGAACGAGCGAGGGCCGGTCGGATAAGAGAGACGGCCGAAGAGAAGAGAGGCGAAAGAGAGCGAAAGAGAGCCGCGATCGCTCGCGCACCGGTTGATGGACAGCGGCGCCAATTTGACGGTCGGAGGCTCCGGGAGCCCACGTGGGTCTCTTTTTTTCGGGCGGGGGTTGGCCGCTCTCTCCTCGCTGCCACCCCCGCTGCTGGACGGGGGCGACTGCCAAGAGCCGCTGAATATTGCATCGGCCGTTTGAAAGGGCTGCTGCCGTTGCAACGACGAGAGAACGGTCCAGCGGAGGGAACCGAACCGGTGTGGGGTGGCTCGGGGATGCGGAGGGGGCGGCCGGGGTGGCTCGATGCAACCGGCAGGAGAACGAAAAAGAGAGAAGGCACAGGGGTGGCCCGGGTGTAACGCTGGGTGGCGTCACACGCTGCCCACGCCACCCACGCCACCCATACCACCCCGGCAGCACCTGCTCTCGCCTGGAACCTCCGCGCCGCCTCCTCCACCCTCACGGCTCGTCGCTGCATATCACACGTCGGTCAAACGCCACTCCGCGCCGGCAATGAAATCGCTATACGCTGGAACCCCCTCGCGTTCGTTCACCTACGTATTATATCGTGTCTCTGTGTGCCTCCGAGCGAGTGTGCCCGTCGCGCGCGCGTATGCCGGTGCGTGTGTGCACGAGAGTGCGCGGAGGATCCGGCCGGGAGAGCTTTGTCTTTTTCTATCTCGATTTCGCCGCCCCTCGCGCACCACCCTCGGCCCACCCCCGCTTCTACACGGGCCCGTGCATACGAGCGAATTATTTATTCCGTCGCTTGCCGCTCCGACGGCTACCAGACCCGATCGTCCGACCGATTTTCGGCACGGCCGACCGTACATACACCTTTGTTTCCGAGCATTTTGCTCTTTTTCCAGCTTCTCACCCCCGTCGTTCTTTATGGTCTCTTCGTTGTCGCTCTGTTTCGCGCGGACCTTTTGCTCCTGTATCCTCGGCCTCGATCGGACCGTCGCGTTTTTATTTTGACGATTCCTCTTCCTCTGTCGCATAAACACTCGCCTGATGCGCGACCGAAGTTGAGCAAAATTCGCTGCAGCATGGGACCTAGAAGGGCAGCGGTGTTATGGGGCGATTTTCAGAGGGAGGCCTGTCGCTGCGAAGAGGGTGCGTTCGAATCAGTGGCTGCTTTTAATGTTATAATTGGCCGCGATGAGGCTGCGCGAGATTTGTACTTGTATCTTAATTACAAACAATTTAGGTAAGAGAGTGCTATTCCTACTGTGTTTGATGTAACTGCATGTGTTTGCTGATTATATTCAAGACAGATATACAATAATGTTAGAGGGGGGAAAGATGCAAGCTGTACGAAAACGTATTTGATAATTATAATGTTTACTTATTTCTATATTGATGATAACGTGCAGGATGCATTACCTAGGATCGAATACAGAAATAGTTTCCTTACGATTAGACTGCTTTATTAGAACAATGCAAAAATGCGAATAAACTATGAGTAGTATTTGGCTACTGTGTCTTGCAATTTTTCAATTTAATTGAAATGACACATTATACGGTACGTATGTCAAGCCAATTTTGAATAATTCCAACGATTTCTTGGTCAACATATTACGGCCGGAATCGAATAATTTTTATAAAAATGTCACGAGCTGAAAATATTCCGTTACATCTGGACAAGTGTTGCATAAAGCAGTAAAAGAAGCGGGCACGTGTAATTGTGATAATTCAGGGAGCAGATTTTGCAGCCTGGTTCCAGCTCGTGCGCCAACGGTGTGACACCCCTCGACAGGGTCGAAAACCGTGTTTATCCGTCCGCCGCGGGGGAGTATATATTTTCCGGGGGTGGCGATGATATTGCTAAATTCTCGAGCGGCTACCGAGAGTACTTTACAGCCGTGAAAAAGAAGCCGGCGACGAGGCGCGAGAAAATTAAACGTCGAAACTCGGAGGGGTTCGCGTCCCTTCAAAGGCAAGGCGTTACCAGCGAGATGGTATAATCGCAGTTAGGCTCAATTCATTAAGGAGTTTAAAGGGGCGAGCGGCCAGAGAGAGGAGAGAGAGAGAGAGAGAAAGAGACAGGGGATCGGGGGTGTGACGCGAAATGGAGGGGAGGGTAGGAAAAGACAGAGAGTCTTTAATGGTTTTCCCAATTACGGGGGACGAAGCCGACGAATGACGAGTGCCGAAGCTGCTCTGGTCAGCCGTAATGATAGGAATTAGAAGGGAAAAATAGTGGCAATTATTGGCTTGCCAATCTTTGCTCGCTACGTTTCCATCCAGCTCGAAATTGGGAGAGAAAGAGAGAGAGAGAGGGCAACCGTTGTTCATCACCGTCGCGGCCCGATTAAGCGAAGATGAACCATTATCGGATGAATTTGCCTGGCCCCGTGAACCAACCCGCTTGCTCGTTCATTCTTTAAATGCCTGCCATCGTTCATTGTCCGGCGGACGTACCGCGATTTTATTCGACTGCTCCAATTCCTTCCTCGCCGCGATGAATCATCGATGCTGCGGTTTAGCTATACACCAACCGCCCGGGAATTAATGTCACTTGGAAATCTCTCGCTACAGAGTAATTGCTGTGCTCTCAGTCGCTGCTATACTCTCCTGTTTCATTTATAAATACCAACAGTTTTTAGTGAAACTTCAGGGATACTTCCAGATATGCGATAGATTGATTGGCCGTGAAGATTTATCATTTTCTCTTCGTTGATTTGATGAGCACGTACGTAAAAATTTTATAAAAAATACTCTTAATTTTATTCAAGATATGTTACATATGATAGAGTATATCATATGTAGAGTATGTCATCAGTATCTATCAGATCTTGTGTTAGACCCAATGGTGCTGAAAAAGAGATTCTGTACACTGTTGTATCATGGTGTTGAGTAATTGGTCCGCTGTTGACGAACACAGTAATTGTTCAGAGAAGCATTTCAAACTATTATTTATTATTCATATATCTTGATTTGACAAGATGAAAGTTTTTAAACCATGACTTTTTAATTTTTCGTTATGTCATCCAATTGCAATGCTTACAAGACGATATATGCCCAGAAAATTAGTCACACTATCATCTTAAAATAATTTTAGGAAACTTATTCCAGTTTAGAAAATATGGATCACGATATTAGCAGATATTTTATAAAAGTTCAATAATATTTATAAAAGAAATACCACCGCGTATCCGCAAGTAGCAGCGTTATTCATCGAGTCGCCTCATGTCCGTCATTTGCCAAAAACTAAATTAATCCACCAATGGCCGCAATCGCGTCACGACCCTCGGACCATCCTTTCAATTGGGCTTCGTGTGTACTTCGGCCGCGACATTATACCGGGTTACGACTGTCGTGAGGATCTAAGGGCGTAATTGAGGAGAGCGGCCAGCCAAGTCTTCGAATCACCGGCAGCCAGTGCCCAGTCTAATCACAAGTCGCCGAGGAGGACACGCGTCAGGCTGATGGCTTCATTAGGCGTCGGAGACGCCAGCCGCATCCAGATCTTAGTTTTCCGCGGATAATGGCTCCTCCTTCCCGGCTATCCTCGCGGGATTACTCCAACTTGTACGCGACCGGATTGCTCATCGAGGCTGCTTCATCGAAGCAGGGAGGAAACACGGGAATATTCCCGCTGGATGATCAGGACTGATTGGATGGCGCGATGGACGTCCCTGGAAACTAATTTCGAAAATCCAGACTTCTGCAGTCAGTGAAATCCTGGTCATTTTATGGAAAGATGAAAATTTACCGGAAAATTGTCTTTTAAACACTGCTAGCAAAAGACTAGTTTTAATTCTACTTATACGATTACAAGGAAAGTTTTACGCGAGAATGTTATTTGCTTCATTTATATTTTCATCACGTCCTTTCAATATTCAATCTTTACGTCTGGGGTATTTCTAAATGTGATGCTAATAAATCATGGACACACAGTTATTGAACATGAGTATTCTCTTGTGACAGCGTCTGCGCCAAACGTTTCCAAGTACTTGTCAAATAACCCCGAGAAAAATGGAACACTATAAAAATATTTTCTCAGCAATAATTCTCTCATTTCCACATTCATAGATGCCCATCGATCACGGCGGAATAAGCCACTGCCATCAAAACACTTCACCTCCCCCGAAAACCGTGGCAAATTCGTGTAATTCCGGGACACATCGACTCCCACACTCTGCTGTGTTCCCACCGAGGTTCCGGATCCCACGAATGGGGTCCGACAGCGGTAGCGTCGAGAGAATCAGTGTTCGATCATCCTGGGACAATCGTATTCCAAATATTGACGCGAGTGGCCCACCGCAATTCTCCGTTTGGTAAGTTCCTCGAAGCCAGAAGAAAGACGGAGCTATCCGTTGGCAAACGCACGGCGCGACTATGAAACACGAGCGCAGGGGGGCTGGTGAAGGAAAGAAAGGGGCCCAGGGTGTGGCAGGGGGTCATTCGAAATGTGTTTTCACGAGTGACCGTGTAATGACGAATAATGGGGCCCTCCCGGCCGGTTCGTTCCAGGATTCAGCGCAGCATGATGTACGAGAAAAGCGATCCGGGATGACTGATGACCACGCCGAGGCCATCTACGAGTCGGAGAGAAGGTGGGAGCCGATGAAACAGGTAGCGGGGAGTCGGCAGGAGCCGCGTTCTGGATCCTGAATGAAGAAGGAACGTCTTTCCATTCCCGGAACGTGGACCTCTCGCGGCAGAACATAACCAGAGAGCTTTGAGAGAAACTCTTTTTCCTTCTACGATTTTAGAAACTTTTGCAGAAAGAATGAGTCACGTGTGAAATGACCTGTAACTTTTTGCTTCGCTTTACTATAATCTTATTAGGTTAGTAAAATTGTTTCCATTAACCCCTTGTTGTACGAGTATGACTCGTGAGAACACTTTTGATCAAAACATGAATGTCACTAGTTATACTTGTGGGATGAAGATTTAGCAGAACGTTAATATCACGAGTATAACTCATGAAATACTCATCGTAGTTTAGTTTTTACAATTATATCGCGAGAGTCGGCGACGATTCGTTTAAAGTATTGCTTATAGAAATAGTTTTGAAACTGTCATTTGGTATTTATTATATAGAATTCACAGTATTATAATTGTTATATTTTGAAGTATTGCTTGTTTAAGTGGTGTCATATCTTGTATAAAATATATACGAGTACACTGAGTGTATAAAGTATTCATACACCTTTTAAAACAGAATAACTCTTTCATAATTGGACCAAGCGATCTAAACTTTTTTGGATGTTAGAAAAATTAATTTACTAGACAATGCTTAAAATATTATTTTCATACGTTACAATTTGATAGTATGGTAAACGAATTGAAAATAAGATGTCAAAATTACCCCTTTTTAGCTGAAATTCGTGAAAAGATGCGATTTCGCGTTATAAGTTCAGATTACAAGACCCAAAAATTTAAACCGCTTGTTCTAATTATTAAAAGGTATACAAAATAAGATATAAAATAATAATAAAGTAATAACAATACTTTACAAATTTAATCTTAACGTAACCATGATTAATTAATATTTCGGTGATGGTAAATCGGAGTGCCGTCGGAAACACGAGAAAAAGGAGAGGCCTAGAAGGAGAAGGAAGAGCTGCCTCTTTCCTCCAATCTGTATTGGAGGGAAAAGAAAAGCGTCCCTCGGCCCCGGTGGGCCAGCGCATTATGCGCGAGGCTTTTCGTAGCTTGTAAATACACACGCACGAGGGATTACCGGTGCTCGCGACTCGCGCGCCGCGCCGGTGTTCCTCGTTGAATACCGGGCCCCCTAAGTCCCCGACGGGGCCCTCGGAGGAACTCCTGGCCGCCTGCTAATAGGCTTAACGAACGACCGGAAAGCGGTGCCTGCCGATTTATTTCGAATCAAACCCGTAACCCTGTCCCACCGCGATAAAGACCGGTCACGTAACTTACGCGTGTTTACCCACGCACCGGCTTTCCCTGCGGCCCGCACGCTTAAATGGGGCCCGGGAGGCGGGCCCCGCGCCATCGCCGCTTCCGGTAATAACTAAGGACTACGGCTGTCGCGCGTATTTTACAAGATAATCGAGGACTGAATGCCCGGGACGACTTTGGGACACGGATTCTCGGATGACCGGACGATTTAACGCGATTTCGCTTCACGCTGGACGAGGATGTAATAATATTTGGCTCCGCATTGAGTTATGCTCGCCACTTGGGTCTTGGGACTTTGAAATGATCTATTGGGTTGCGAGGTTTAACATATCCCTCGGGATGAAGAGAGACGGCATTCGTTAATTCTGCGAATTTTTATGTGATGGTAAAAGTTTTGGTAATGAACAGATTAAAAGAATGTTGGCACAGATTGCAATTATCGAAGAGTATAATTAGGAATTCTTATTAGAATTGTTAAGAATTAGGTAATGTGAATTAAGTCTCAATAAGAATTAGTTACTGAGAATTAATTCTTAATAAGAATTAGTTAATGAGAATTCTTAATTAGCCCGAGGATCTTTATATATTTAAAACATGGAACAGTAAAAGCTTTAGAAGAATTCAAGAATAGAATCATTTTTCTTTTGATCTATTTAAATTCTTCGGATAAGGAATAAATATTTATTTTTATTTTACTTCCTCTAATCTATGCAGAACATTTTTATTTATCACAAAAATTTTCAGTCTACTAATAAGTAACATCGAATTTGCTTACCTATTATTATCTGTTAGTTTACCTGACAAATGAGTAACAACATACAGACTGCAGATTTTTATGTAGGATAAAAATTATCTGCAACCCTTGCAACATTTCCCATACTCTTAAACTCTTCAAATATATTTACCGTTTTGTGTACAGAGAATCCGCAGTCCAGCAATGAAATAAATTGCACACGATGTCGAAAAATGTGCGAACTATGAAGCAACCATAACGGGTCTAAATGGACTCCACATTTGCGACGAATCCGAACGAAGTAACCGGTCACAGGACGATTAATCAGCGGATGAGAAAGGAAGCCGGTGATTATGACCAGATACAAATACGTCTCCCGAAGAAGCATCTGTTTCGTTCACCATGGCGTACGATGGCGAACGACGATATTGGGCTTTAAGTGAGCAAACGTGTATCGATGATCGTCGTGGTGGTCAGCGTTCTGTCCTCGCAGCTGTTGAACGTCCTTTTGTATTGTAATTCGGTGTCCAATATGTCCCTTTTCTTAGCGGGGGGCTCCGGAGATGGGGTGATCGTTTGAAAAGGGCCCGGAGTCGCTTGGGTTCGGCTACCGATGGAATAGTTACTCTTTGTGCGTTATTTATACGCATATCGGTCCATATAATTGTCCTCGGCGAGATATTTATTCGATATTTATTCGGTGGCTGACGTGGAAACCGTTCGCTCCACGCTATTCATGCCGACAGTTTTCCGTCCCTTATTGAATCCGAGATTTGCGACGGCAACGAAATATATCACTTAGCATTCGATGTTATTAGCAAAGTGCGGATCTTTATGCCAAATAAAATTATCATCCAATTGCAACAAACACGAGACAGATGGACAGATATTTCTTTCTTTCTCTCTTTAACCCTCGGGCTATAGATCATTTTAACGATTGACGATGACTCTAATAACTGTCAACTTTATTTATTAATCTTTTTAAACAATTTTGAAGATTTTTCTTGTGGAATTAGCCTTCGATTGTTCCTAATGTAAAATCAACTTATTTTATTCAATTCCTATAGATTGATTAATTAATTATCAAAATGATGTGGTAAGGTCACACATTTCACTTTAAATTTTGTCTGATTGATTTTGGAACACGATTTCAATATGAATACATCTTCCTATCATCTTCTAGATGATAAATAATATAAAATGCAGACATCGATGTTAACTTTGTCTTATTCATCATTTTAAATGAACCAGTAGCAATGGTCACTTTATGACCACCACGATGTCAGCAATAACATCGCAATCCATTGACTTCGTCAAATAAAAAAATGACAAGATATGAACCCTTTAAAGTACTTCTATTTAAAGGTAAAACAATTTTGTAAATAAAATCTAACTGTTTGAAAGAAAAGACTTTGTAGAAATCGCTATTTCCCAGGGAGCAATCGCGACAGAACTGATCAAAAGATAAGAGTTCGTTAATTATTGGCTCGATCTCGGAGGTGAGGAATAGCCTTGATGTGGCGAGCTCCGGAAGTCCTCCGGTTCGTCATCGCACGGCGGCGGGCGCGTATCAATGTTGAAGCAGGTCGATCGATTATTTACGAATCGTGCTTAAAATACACGACAGGTGTTTACCAGCGGTGCCCTCCTCGCGGCGGCTCTAGTTAATTAATCCGTGGAGGATGTCTCGCGGCACGGATACCCGTGAAACACTGATTCGACCACTCCGCCGGCCGTAATCGACGGTATATACGGGGGGCCTGGCGGCGCGATATTTAACTTTCATTACCACCAACGACGCTCCGCCGGGCTCTATTGATACTGGCTTAGAGAGAGAGCCGGGGATAAGATATTTCAGTCACGCGTATATACCGGTTTTATTGTTCGACGGCGACGCGGAAATATGCGGCGAGGATATCCGCGGCGGAGCGTACGTGCGACCGTGTCTATGGAAAATTCATTTCGCCGCCGTATCCAACAATATCCTACCGGCGAGCCCGGAAGTTTTCGGTTAACGTGAATTAGAGACAGCTCATTTGGTAAAGAAAGAACACCGCGAGAGATCCAAGTGCATTATTTTTATTCGTGGCCGTATTTATACCGCGGGCCGCGCTCGTTATTTCCGATTCCGCGTCCGGAACGCGATCGACGGTTATATATCACCGTCGGTCTTGCACGATCGATCGCGTACTTATTTATTTTAGCGAATTCCATGAAATATAAACGAACCTGCCACGCGCTCGTCGATTCAACGGCAGAACCCGCCAGCTCCGTGTTTATTCGAAGAAAGAATGTTTAAATTGATGAATTACTGAAGGCTTCTTTCTTGGCTCCGCGGTATTTCGGCTTTCATTCAGAAAGTTCTATATGCGGCGCGGTTATATTTGCGATTTTTAAGTATTCTTTCGTTCAGGTGGATCCGAGGTGTCGATGAATTGGGTGGAAAGTGACGGATGGAATTTTCTGGGAATTTGATGATTGGTTTTATTTGAGGAGGAAGCTACGAGTCTATTCTGAAGGGGGTAGTTTTGGGTTTCGATAGGAGAGACGTGATCGTGTGAGTAAATTCTGTGAAATATATTCTGAGATTTCCTGTGACTCTGTTCATTAATTCATGTTTAGAAGGAGCTTTAAATGTTTTCATTCTTGATCCAATGAAGTGTGGCGACCCTGATTTCAACGGTTGCCAGGTCAACGCACTGCGAAGGAGTTTTTGTACGCCGCTGCTAGGCTCCTCTAGCGCGGTATGTTTAGGCGCGCACAAGGACACAAAAAAAGGTTCCTTGTGTTAGGACGCCCGATGCCACATTGTATTTGTATAATCGGTTTAACGACCTATATATAAGCAATATACAGTCATTGTTCTCTCACTTATTACTTATTACTTCTGCCTTTTTCGAGATCGACACAGCGAGACCTCCACCGTCACCGATCCCCGCGCCTGATATAATAAAGAGTGTCGAGGAACATTTCCAACGTTCGCAATATATTTTACCACACGCCATTCCTCCACAGAAGGAATAGTTTCATGTTCTTGGTTTGGAGATAAGTGTGTATTAATAAATTGTCTCATACGCGACGCGAAACATTTTCTAAAAGAATATTAACTGTTTCATAAATAATCTACTGATTTTATGCATTTACGATAAAGATTAATAATATGAAGCAACAAGAAAATTTCATGACAAACAACTTTTATGTTATAATTAATTTATTGAATTTATTAAGGAAAGAAGCATATTAAACTATACAAAGACTAGTCACAAAATTATATAAAGAGTATCTTAGAAAATTTCTTACAATTTTCTTAATTAATTTCTGATAAAAATATTCATATTTATAAGTAAAACAATCGAAGGGTATTTTTCGCAATAAATTCCAATACAATTTTTCGCACGCCTGGAATGAGCATCAATATTTCATGATCTAAATGCCTGATAATAACCAGAAAATGGCTAAAAAGGTTAACAAATCTCCATCTAGAAAAAATGTAATTTTCCGCGAAGGTTCAGCGGGAGGGTCCAACGGAAGTTAGAAAACGACATGCTTCCTGCTTGGTATCACGAAGTAACCGAACGATATCCTCCAACAAAGCGTACAACCGACCAACGATCAAATAATCGTGGAAGTCCCGGAGGCGAGTGGAACAACGGGACTGTCGATATCACTGGCGAGCATCATTTACTCTAATCCCGGGGTGAAACGAACGTTTCTTCGGTGGTAGCCCCCCCTCTCTCTCTCTCTCTCTCCCCCTCTCTTTTCCACTTTATCTCTCCTCCCCCTCTTTTGTTCGCCACCCCTCGGAATCGGCCGCAGGGCGTCGGCCCTGAACGAGAATTCCCGTTCCCGAAACGATTCGACTTTTACGGCCGCGACGATCGCGGGTTCGCGTTAAAAAGGCGTAGTCAACGAAACGAACAGCGCGCGGACTTTATAAGGGTCCTCGCTGCCCTCGGCCACCGAATAGCGAGAGACAAGCGAGAGCGCCGTGCTCTCCCGACTCTTTTTACGATTTGTTTACAGCTGCTCCGCCATTATGCCATTCAACGACTGCGTTCTTGCCGGTTTAATCTCGGCCCGATCGACTCGCCGCGTTTTTTACGTCGTCACGCGATGCTAAACGCGAATCGTTCATGCGGTTCTCGCGTTTTGTCATCCCTTAACAGCTCGGATACAATCGAATACTTTCTGCGTGAAGTACGGTATGGGGTTTTAAAATTCTTTCAGTAGGCGTGGGAAATAATATGTTCGACTCTACGGTAGAATATCTATTATTTACGAATATTGTAAATCTTTTTCTGTGACAAAGATTTTTATGATAGACGAAAAAATAACACACTTGACTGTGGATTAGAATTTTCTGTCACAAATTATGCGTGTCTATTGCCCCGGTAGCCATTTTGATAAAAGACGAACAATGTTCACAATGATGAGAAATCTGCCTGACACATACGAAGTGAAGTTATTGTAAAAATGAAAAAGTTTCTTTCTATATTTTGTTATTACGATTCGTTTAATTTATCGTGCGAATTCTTTAATCGCTTACTGTTTTCTTGATGTAGACTAAATAAATCACTTTCTCTTGTGAATTTAATAAGAAATTATTCCGGGCAATCAACACTTATTCATGACGCGATAAGTCGGCCACGCAACATTCAAATACGCGAGCCGACCATTCGCCCCGGGGATACCGCTTATCAAAAATCATTTCTGCCGAAATTCACTCATAATTTAAGTCAATCTTATCCGAAACGATCCCTTCACCCTATCTACCACCTGCCTCTACCATCTCGTCAAACATTATCGAGCAATCTGAAGGAATCTACCCTTGTCCGTCAAATATAGGGCTGCCATAATTTAGCCACAATTTGTTCTTCCTGTAGAAGTCACTAAAAAAACTTCTGTATAAAACTAGACTGCTAATTCCATGCAATTGTAACAGAAATTAGTGCATCAAATATATCAAATATTGAAATTTGAGCAAAGGATTAAAAGATATTGTTGCATTTTCTCTAACTTTTTTTAGACTAGAACAAGAAGAACAGAATTTCTGCTCAAGTCTAGTCTGTCACAATTGTTACAGAAAATGTTAATATCATCTAAAGATTCACAGTTTACTAATAGTCATTTATAAATATAATATATCTCGACAAACTTTAAAATATACGGGAGAAATAAATTATGTAGTCATAGTGTACAATATTTTTACTTGAAACAAATATTTATAAAATTTACGCAGAAATCAAGCAACTAAATATTATACTAAATAAAAGTCTCCACAAAATTTAAATAATTCGACTGATAAAATCGAGACTAGAAAGATTCTTTTATTATAACGTGTTCTAAATATTCTAGTAAAATTTAATTTGTATCACAATCAAAATGGATTATGAATATCAGTATCTATCGTATCTGACCGACACGGCGCGCGACTTGTTAACAACCTATCCTAAACAATTTCCGCGGAACTTTTTCCCCGATAGAACGTTTCCCGCAGCACCTAAACGATCCGAGTGTAATTAAATCAGAGACCTTACAGACTATCCCGTGCACAGTCGTGTATCTCAGTGCGTAAATCAAAGCGACACTGGCCTCGTCAAATTATACGGCCGCGAGGTGATTAACACCGATATAAAAGACTAGTCGAAGTGTAAACCAGTACTCCGGGCAGCGAGATTTCTCCTCGGTACCGGTCGGAGCCGATTCTGGTATGCGGGGCTACGTACGCGCGAACCTTATCTTATCCGCGGGATGGTTGCTGGTCACCATGGGGTATTCGTACTTAATTCCTTATCTTGTAAAGCAGCGCACTTAAGATTGCCCCCTTCCAGCGGTCGTTTCTCGGCCGATCTCGAGCAGCGGCCTCCGTGTACGCGAGCATCAGCGACGCATTGTCTTGCGGAGGACGCACGAGGACATCTCGGGAACAGGTACGCGTGGGCGAACCGGGCGGTCGTTGCACAGGTGACCGTCGGTCACCTCGATGGCAGCACCGTTCAAGGATCCTGTTTTCGACAGGACGACCGTTTTGTCCGCCGCGACACCGTGGCTGCTCCGGGCCGCTCCGACAGGCTGCCGTTTCGATAACTGCCCGCTTTCGATTCAGCTCCTGCCAGCGTCGTTTCCCTCTCGCACTATCCATTCGACCTTCCCGGCCAATCGCTTTTTACTTCCGAACAAATTGAAAAATATTTTCGACGGTACGTGCTCACGGAGCTGTATCTTTCATGCAATCCTGAATTTATGATAAAGGAAGACGTGCCACTTCATGTTTAATATTTTAAATGGCGAACGTGGCTGGCCATGTTTCAGAAGAATTTATTTTCTTAATATTTATATAATAACTGAACTTTCATTTCATAATCATTTATTATTTCATATTGTATATTATTTATTATTAATTATTCTAATTTATTCCTTTTATTTCTTATTTGTACAGTTGTCTGTAATCATTTGGTAAAACTTATTTTCGAATTTTCATTACGGTCTTCCACAGTTATTCATGTCATAATTGATAAATTGATATTGCTAGGGTATTTTTAAATTCTTCTAAATATATGGCAACGTCAATAAATATCTAAGGCAACAAAAATCGTCAGAATAATGTTGACTTACATCTAAGAATTAAAAGAGGTTCAAAGCGCACCCTCGATCATAGGACTTGAAAAGAGAGAGAGAGAGAGGAGGAGGAGAGGGAGGGAGGGAGGGAGGGAGAGAGAGACCCGTGTCGTGACCGGTCCCAGCACAGTGGATGTAGACATAGCGCCTTTAAAGAAACGGAGACGACAGCTCTTTAGGTACGGTGCACCGTCGAACACGACTTTTCCCTTTCAGACAGACGATGCCATTTTGCCCCTACTGCGAGCGACACCGGTATAAAACCAGAAAAGTCACCCCACCAATTTGTTGGCCGCCCGGCGGTGGACACTTTCAGGCGAGCGCCGTACAGCGACTGCATATTTCCACGTCGGGTCCTACCAAATGACAACAGTCTATCCGGTATTCCCGTGTGTCGAAGGAACGACTAAAAGGTTTTGCCTGCGGGAGGTGATCCCGAAGCAAGCTGCCCGGTTCGTTCTGCCTTTCATTGTGCAATCGGAACAACGACCCATTGCGTCGGACTCGACGACTCCTCGTCTCGCTTTTACACGCGTCCATACTTGCCCCTTATCTGACGATCCTATTGTTGCATGTCACCCTTGCTAGTTTTTTCTCTTCAGAATTAATTGCGTTTTTTTTTCATTTAAACTTCGTTTTAACGAGGTAATGTGCAGTTGGTGTGGAAAAGGGATTGGTTCAAAGTCTATGGGAAAATGAATGTTCGAGTTTTTCTAGGTCCTACAATCTTATCGTTTATAGGAATGTTCAACAAAGTTTTGTAGAAACTGATCAACACGACAGACGCTTTTATTTTAAATAATTATTGTAAAAGCGAATTCTTTAATTCTCATAATATATAGACGATATAAATAAGATTTTTAAGGATCGCAATAATGAAGAAGCATTGTCTAATATTGAGTAGTATAAACAGAAATATACATGATGATGTTTGATGAACGGTATGTTTAATGCTGCATATATTTAATCTTAGAACGATCTGGTGCCACCCAAGAGCCTTACATTATACTTACACAATCTCAGAGAAATCATATATGATGCCACCGAAGGAACTGTGATTGATAAATAATCCGTGCAACATGGCTTCCTGAGATCATGATTTCGTTCGTATCTTCTCAGCCTTTACTAGCAAAGTCGCCATTACTAGATTCAGCAAATATATAAAACATAAAGAAAAATCTACATTATTAAAAACAGTGACACGCTTACTTGCTTTTGACCTAAAGCAACTCTTGGATAAATAAATCAAACTTAATACCTACTGAATTCATCATAAAACGTGTTACGAAGCTAAGAGTCTGTACAAGATCGCCACAGTCTGTGATCGAAAGCGGATAATCTCGCGGGACTTCCGGCGGAATCGATTAACTTCCGGTGTATCGGACAGTTCTGCTCCCCTCATCGAGCGTCGATGCATCCCGTGCAGCTCGTTACTCATTGAGGAGGCCACTTACGGAAACAAGGGAGTCCGGTGTCGCGCGTAATCGCGGCCCGGCCAGTGACAGGTTCGTAAGCGACATTCGTTGTCGAGGGTGAAAAAATGTCTTTGGAGAATGCGGCTACCGTCGTCGGCGACCGGTGAACAAATGAAAAATCGGCGGAGGAGGAGACGCGGGTCCGACGGATGAACAGAAAGGAAACGATGGTGTTCGGGCGCGGATATCGTGGCGCTTGGACAGAGGCGACTCGTTAGGTTCGAAATAGTTGGACCACTACTAATTCAGGCTGACATAATTGGGGGTGTTTGTTACCTGCACACCCTCGTACCACCGCTCCTCGTACAAGATCGTATAACGAAGAAGAACATGGAAAACCTCTTCGGGCGATCCTAGGGGTCGATAGGCGATGCTATCGTCGCCCGACAGCTTGTAGCCCCGGCCTGGCCTCGTCCTCTGTCTTCTCTCTTTCCACCCTTCTTCCTACGGCCGACTTCTACCTCCCGCCATCCGCTCGCCTAGCCTTTCATCCTCCGCTCTCGGTGTGTACACCGTTGTTCCTTCTTTCGCCTTTCCTATATCCGAGACTTTTCCTTCGCCTTTCTCTTTATCTTCGGTCCCTTCTTCTTCCGCTCCGCTCGGTCCCATGCTCCTCTCGTCTCCCTGTCTCTCTCTTTCTTCCAGTCACTCGGTCACCTCTCCCGTTCGATCTACACCTTGACGTATACCTATATAGGGAACCTAGGCGATGACCCTCCGATAGCCAGCAGATAGCCTGCAGATATTCGCAAACTGGAGACAGTCCTGTTGACCCGCTCCACCGTGAAATTCATGCGTGTCTACAGGCCCCGTCAAAAGTGGTCGGCATTATCGCGAAACGACTCGGGTTGCATGTCGCGTGCAACTTTGCTGCGAGCCGAGTCTGTCCGGTAGTAAATGGAAAGGAAATTTCTGCTTCGAGTGGCGATTTTAATGAACCACCGCCGCCCGTTGCCACCGCGTGGGGAACTCCGTGTATGAATAATGGATTCCCTGCCCCGTATTGTAATATTTCCCTGGTTGCTACTCGAGGAAATTAATTACGCTCTTCGGTACACGTTTTTCCAAGATCCCGAGCCGCTGATTAACCTTATCGATCACGAGAGGGCGAGAATATCGCTTTGAATCACGCTGTAGGTGCTGGCTGTCAACGCAAACTTTTATCATTTGTGCTTTTTCACTTAACGGGCCGTGGTTTCCGCGTAAAACAACGTCGGAACACGAACCGATTAAACTTGATGGTTTATAACAAGTTTACTGAAATGCGTACAGCGAGGTTGTTAATGATGTATCTACTTCCCACGTTCACAGTTTCTGAATACAATGATGCTTCGTTCTTTTTACTGAAACCATTCATAATGCAGAGAGGTGAATATCTTAAGTGGCGATGCTCCGGGGTATCAGTCATAAACTTTGTAATTCGTCAACAACCTTCGATTAAAAAATTACTAAGCGATAATATTTTTGCATTAACATTTATTTCAGCTTTCTTTTTGAGCAGGACTCTTTAGATAGCAGAATTGGACAGTAATCGATTATTTTGTGATCATTTATTTATTCATTGTTACCAGCATAAATCAGTAAACATGATTTCATTTGGTAATCTGTATTCATCGGCGAATGATTCGTATATCATATGCTAACAGATCTTGTTCAGGAGAACAAATAAAAAAGTCTTCCATTGCGTCATAGAATACATGCAGATTTTCTAAAAACTACTTAAGATTATTATTAACTGCCATAATGCCAAATTATTAAGTTAATCATAATCCAAAGACTAACATTACAAAATTAATTATTACTATGTTAATTAGGATAAACGATTACATTTCTTTTGATTGCTTAAGATTATTTGATTATTGAACTTCTACTCAATAATCGTAATCATGTAATCTTTAGTCGATTAAGTAATCAAGTAATCGATCAAGTAATCGATCAAGTAATCGATCAAGTAATCGATCAAGTAATCGTTAATCATTAATCAGGTTACTTTTAGTCCAACTCTGTTAGTTCGTCTAAATTTTAAGACTTGATGATACAAATTTATGTGGCGATTTTTAACAACATTAACAATTTATACATATCTATTTTCATTATTATTAATTGTGACGTAATGCAAGGAAAAGATGGGTTGAACTATCTGAGATAAGTGAATTAAGAATAGAAGACAATTTATACATAACTTTCTTCATTATTATTAATTGTGTCCTGACAATAGGAAATGATGGGCTCCAACCATTTGAGGTAATTGAATTAAGAATACGATGTTTTTGGTAACTTAACAGAAGATTCGGTGGAAGATCTGAACGAGGAATCGATTTCCTTGAATCGTCCTGTACGAGTCACCAAGCTGGTTCCTCCATCTGCCGTAAGTTTTGTTCTCGACGATTACGGGCGGTCTGAATCAGAATGCGCGTGCTTTGTATTTCTGTATCGCCGGTCGCGGTCGCCCGGTAACCCCGGGCTTGATTTACCGCGCGGCGTGACGGTAGATCCCGTCTGATATTTCACGTATTGCACGAGGCGCATCCGCGCTGCATTTGCTTCGGAATCATGCCACGGCCCCCACCCCGATAATTGATTTCGATAAGCCCTCGATAATCGTGAGCTGTCTCCCAAACGAGCCTCCGATCGATCCGCTTCGACAGCAGTTCTGATTTAAAAGAAAACATCTCTTCTCGTCTGACACAATCGCGGGAAACATTAGTTAGATCAAAGTGAACCAGAACGTATTTTTCATTTTATTGCTACTAAATCTATTTTTCATCGAATTGCTATAAAATCTTAGAGATTATAGGACTGATGAATTTTTATGATTTATGAGGTGAAATACTTGAGCCGTCCATTTTCCAAAAACATTGAGCTAGTTATTTTAATATTCACATTTCTCCGTTATACATAATTTAATTTCAGCACAGCCTCTAGAACGCAACTTTTAGAATGTTAGAAATGCGCTAATGATGGACGTAAATTCGTTGAATATTTGGATTTTAAAATAATTGGAGTTGGGCCACTTTCGAAACAAGTGGCTCATTTTTATATTACTGCGGTCCCGTTTCACGTGCAAATTTGTTCACATTTGAAGATAATATAGTGTAATTATACATAATGAATTAGATTTTTGTATTTTTTATTATAAATTATGCATGCATAGAATGGCTGCAATTTTACATCTGACTTAAACGCCCCAATAATTCGTTTCTAAAAGAAATATTATATCTTCAACAATTGCAGTTGTTTTTTAATCTTTATATTATTATTAAATTATACCTTCGACAGTAGTTCTTGTCTCTTAGCCTTCAAATCACAAGCGACATGAAAATCTCCGTAAAGGTGGTCCCTGAATAAGCGAAAGGTTCCACTCGACTTTCCCGTATCTGGGTTTCCAAAGTCGCTCGTGAGAAAACCTCCGAAAAACCGACAGAAGTTTGACGTTGTTTGGCCACGACACATAGCCGGGCCGCGCAAATATCTTGATCCGTGGGCAAATAGGCGGTCACACGTAGAGATTCGGTGGAAAAGCGAGAGAGGTCCGCGGAGTCGTGTTGTCCGAGCCGGGGGCCCGACTGGAAAAGGGGCCTGTTTGCGGGGACGGGTTGTGTCCCGACGGATTTCAACTCGGGTCAAGTGTGTGTCTGCTGATAAAGCCTCGAAACATCGCGTGCGTGTAAACGGACCGAGCCCACGGCCCACGAGTGTGTTTCGCCCTTATTGTTAGACCCTACTCGAGTCTGCAACAACTTCTCCGAGTGCACGCGCGAGGGCGAGGGCGGGAGAGGAGAGAAAGAGAGAATGAGTGAAAGAGAGTAAGAGAATGGGAGAGTAAGAAAGCGATAGAACAAGTGAGCGATAAAGTAAGAGAGCAAGAGAGCGTTAGAGTAAGAGAGCGAGAGCGAGAGAGAGAGAGAGAGAGGGAAAGAGAGTTCTCTGTGTAGACAAAACGCGGTGGTTTCGCGCTGGAACGCACTGCTGTCTCGACAACTACGGAATTCTCGTAAACGAGCTCCATCATTATGCACACTCGTCGCCCAGGAGTTTATTTTTGTAATGTAAACGCTCCGAGTGCTTCGGTTTTTGTTACTCCTACTGGATAGAGTGGACCATGGGGGTTTATAACGCGTTCGTTCTATGCGGATTCTCTGTGTAGCGTTATGGGTTTTGCGACTTCGACAAGTGTCTCAGAACATATTTTTACTCTATTCGATTTTTTTCTGGGGATAGTCTTTAACCCTTTCGGTACGAGCGCTCTGTCCGTCGTGACACTATCGCTGTACGAGACGTCATGCCGAAAACTCGCATATGGTCAGTCCTCCTTTGTACGAAGATTTTTCTAAATGTCAATTAAAACCCTAATAATACAACGTTTTTTAACAAAAAGTGTTGCTTGCAGCTTTAATACTAAGAGATACTTGTATAAAATTTTATTATTTACACCGGTCATCACATGGATGCCGGATATATCCGGCACTCGTACCGAAAGGATTAAGTCCTTTTTTCTTTGATCGGTACGTGCGGTGCGTAGAATTAGTTAAGTTATAAAGATGAAGTATTGTCTATATCTTGCTTTGTTTAACGGAATGAGGAGGTTTCTAACAGAATATATATTTTTATAAACAATGTAAAAATATTTCTATCAAGAAAAGAACGTAAAAGGTGGACAATGTTCGGACTAACACTAAAACGGAGCAGCGCGTGAAAGGGGTCGTCATGCAAGGTGTTAATAGATGTTACTATACTCAGAATCTTCTGCAGTTATGGTAAACATAGAATTTAAGAATCCAAAATATGCATTACAGTACAAATTATGATTTAGTATATACGTACATATATTGATCTTATTTGTATTATAGGAATTCTCGTGATTAGCGAAAAAATTTACCTATTATATTGTTCACAAAGTAACGTATGAATTTTTACACGAAGATTCACAGTCTAAAGATCGCAGCAATATCCGGCCATGGAAGCACTAGCATTTTTGCAATGGAAATCGTATTTCATAATCCTAGACCAAGGTTTACGCGACCTTCGCTTTAATTAATACTTGCTACTTGTGATACGCTGTTTCGCAAATTAATTACGCAAATGCTCGGCCTCCTCGAACATGCATACAATATAGGAAACCGGCGAAGAATTGCCATTGAAAATAGTCGATAAGTAATCAAAAGTTTTCCACGCGAATCTAATAGTAGACCGCGTGTCGGGTGAAATTTATCACCATTTCACCATATTACACGGTAATTTGATTCATGGAAACCTCAACGAAATCAATTTATTGGTTTACAATGTTCGTTTGAGACTTGCCATAACTCATTTTTCCGGTAATAGTAAAAAATTCGTCTAAAAACGTTTCAAGATGACATGATGTTTTGCAACACGCTAATTAATTTACAATGATTATAGACGCCATTTTCTAATTCAAAATAATTTGTATAACTCGCAGCCAAGAAATTATTGTCCTTAAATATTAAAATGAATTGTAGAAATTACAGATGAACCATTGTTTTCTTGAAATTCCAAAAGAATTTGTATAAACCGAACAAAAAAACTAAGTGCTCTCTTTAACCCCTTGCTCTATTACGTTTCTCAGAGCTACGTTAATTACGACTATTTCGTCCTTAATTATTTCCTTGATGTCACGAGATAATTTTAGTGACCCGATTGTCCTTGTTTACTTTCATACCCAGATTTCGATAATCGGTGATCCAAATTTTGTTTCGATTCAATAGAAATGATTGGTAGCCATATAAAAGTCCCGCCTGTATAAATACTTACAGTCAAATAATAAATGCAATTTTAAATTCAAATGAAATAAAGTGACTGTGAAATGAAATCCGTGACTCAATATCGATACCAGAAGGTTGGAACCGATACCGAGCACTATATATTATTTGAAACAACATTGCGCCCCCGTCCGATGGCTTACAGCAGTCGTTCAGGCTCAAAATTACAAAAAGGAAACTCGTTCTGTCGACGTACTGCAACAAACTCGTGTAATACGAGCTGATGGCCCCTGACCGGGTCTCTTGTGTCGTGTTTACGGGTCTCTTGCGACAACCGTGTTTCTCTTGCGACGCTTAATGGCCACATTTTCGGGGCCTTGGGACCGTAAAACTGACAAAAACCAGAGACGCATGTTCCGTGTCTGTCAACGCTCCAATAGGGCCTCGCGCACACGAGGCTTGATATTTCTACGTTAACTCCTATAGTTTGTTGACAAACATATTACTTGAAATTGGAGTCAATATAATTCGAATCTGGGCTTTCGAATTTGATGTTCAAAATGTTGACACAATAACGATAAGCCGTATGAAAGACGTGATGTAGGATTCGTAATGTTTTCGTATATTAATTGGTAACTGCGCCATCTATTGTTTCATATACATATACAATACATGTACGTTTGTATAGAATTGTAGAATACGTAGAATACATGTCATATATAATTGTAGAATTTAGAATAGAATTATATTACTATAGAATTAGGTACTAGAATAGAATTATAATGCCAAGAACTGTTCATTAAACTATGATATTCAACACAAAATATATTATTGATTTCATCTATTGGGTGTGACACTAGTGGCTAATAATTTCATTTCGAGCAAAAATCTCATGATTCATTATTTTACAACTTGAAGTGACCTCGTTAATTATGGGTTTCTCATCCTGGATTTATGAAGACATTCAAAAATAAAATTTAACTTCGCTAAAAAGATTTTCTAACAAGGACCTTATCTCAATTTTTAAAGAATGAACAGTTGTTACATATGTACCTATAAAATAAAATCTTTTATCAAAATCTTCACCACTCTACTACGGATCTTCATACATTCATATTATGCGCAAAATGATTATATCCGAGAATGCATTTATGTTAACAATTACCAATAGCATTTCTATTACAACAAATTCTCCTGACACAATTTTCAAAGTCTGAGCTATAAAAATAGAAAGCTTCACAAAGATCCACAGTATAATTATCGAGATTTCGTCAATTATTTTGTTGCAGAGGGTTCAACGCGCAAGCTAGGTTCTTAGCAACGACTTTTTAACCCTTTGCACTCAAAGCTACTTCAACTGTAAATCTGAAGTAACATTTCTGGCTCATAATATCTCCATTCTATGTAACAAAGTGCACATTTATGCATACGAATAGTTCCACTATTTAACAGTCTATTTAAACCTAAACATTGCTTGTATAAAAATTATCTTGAGACGTGATAGAGTCACCTCTGCTTCTGAGTCCCCACTCAAATGCAAAGAGTTAAATATTTCGAAAACCGCTCGTCCTTAGGGAGCGAAATTAAAACGAATACTTCATACAGAATTAAACGAATAAACAAATAAATAATATTTGCCGCCGGATGTTCCCAAAGGGGTTTAAGCATGCTCAAAGGGAGATTGGTTTAGAATAACATCGTCCAGATCGCAGACGAGAACCGTCGAATGCAATTTCCTTGTAAATCGCGGCAAACCGACCGGGAGAACGACAAGGAGATAACATTAGATGTCCACGTGTACACGTGTATCGGTATACACGTGGTCTGATCCCCCGATGCACGAGTATTTTGAGACGCGACCAAAGCGAGAGCAATAGCGAGAGAGACAGCGATAGCAAGAGAGAGAGAGAGAGAGAGAGAGAGAGAGAGAGATTCGTTGCAACGCGCGCCAGAGCTATTCGTTTGACGCCGGGAACATAAATTTTGGACGTACCGTGATTTTCTCGCCTTGTCACCGTTGTCATTCGTTGCATATAAATACCATACGCGGCGCTTTCTTTCGGAGGCCCCTGCTGAAATTTTGCAACGATCCGCTGTAAATAGCTGGACGGAGTGCGCCGCGGGCGGAATTTCAATTTTTCCCCAGGAATAATCGGGCAACCTATTTCCGGGATTGTTATCCGGCTCGCGAGCCTGTACCAGTTTAGTTCGGCTTCATCGAAATGTTTGTTTGAACGACTCTTATTACCGCTCGGAGTGTTTCGACGCGTGGGAGCGCGCCCGAGGAAAATCTGTTGCGTTCTGTCCTCGAAACTTCTGTTACGGAAGGGCCCTCGTTGCGCACTGTGTACATTAAAATTTCGAGCGCACTTCGCCACTGACAGTTTTATTATTACAGCAGTTTTAAGCAGATCGAAGCGTGTCTATCGAATTTCGAAGGTAGCAAGAATTCTATCGTCAAAAACTTTTTATCGGTGAGTATTATTCGTTGCCATTTCCTTTGGACATGAATATACTTTTCCATAATGTGTAATCGAGTGATCTTACGTAATGATTCGGTGGAGTATCGGGTGCTATGGTAAATTGGAAATTAAATTTGTAACAGGAAAAATGAGTATCGATATATATTTGGAAATAACTGAGAAATAAATAAACACGTATGCCATCAAAAGTGGTGAAGAGAGGGTATCAGTTCAAGAGTGTCAGAGTCCTTCACGCTTTACAACGAGCACAAGAAGAGTGTTTTAAGGTTTTCTTACGGAAAGTAACAGAAGTTCGAACATCGAAAATGGCACCGTCATCGACCGAGAAAGTAGAGGGAGCCACTTGCTGAGACATTTCAAAAGTCAAAGTAGTTGTATGCAATGAAACATGTAGGACTAAGTAGCTCACGAATCACAGACAATTGCTTGAATTTAATGAAAGGAAGACTTCTTCGTGCCCAGAATCAATTTCCTATCGACTGTTTCATTGAAGCTTCCCCCACGGTATCTGATCTTCGGGATCAAAAAATAGTCGCGATAATCGGCTGTCGGCGATCGACTGATTAGCATCCCCGCCGCCCAACTATCAGATTTACGGCATCTTCCGTGAAGTCGGGGGGAGCAAATGAGGAGGCGTGAAATATACGATTGCACGGGATCGGATGGCGACATCGACACGCGCGCGCGAGATTCCAGGAAACGGAAAATCAGTGAGCGCAGATAGGAGAACAAAAGGCCTCAGGGATTAGAGGGGTGTGACCTCGGGGTCCAGGGTCACCGAACAGATTAGAAGGGTGCGTTTCTCATCGATAGGGAGCATAGAGATACACTGTCAGAGTCCTCGAGGATCGCCGAGGAACAATAACGACGCGTGAAACGCGGCCTCTTCTCGGTTCGAGAAATGGTGAACACGAGCTCTTTCCCTCTCGACGGGCACCGGCCACTCTGGCCCGTGTTATTTATCGTCGAGATAAACCGTTCTGGCTGTTAAACGCTTCGGTTTAACATAAACACCGATGAGTCGGCCGCGAGAGTACCCGGGACGACGACACTAACCAGACGCGAAAAACCGAACGTCTTCGAACACGGGGAACTTGTCCCTTTTCCCCCACTTTGGCTTCTATGGTCTTCTCTTCCGACGAAAAATAGTTGTACTACGTATACGTCCTTTACAAATAAAGCGAAATTTCGAAAAATTTTTTAATCAATTTTGTCAGGCTTTATTACCGAAACAATGCAGTAGATAAATCTTCACTCTGCAATTTACTGTTTTTTTATAGAACACGTCACTCAAAATCTAGAAGTTCTGATATTTAAAAAATCTATTAGTTAGAACAGAAATTAATGAGAACAGAAATTAGTTAGAATAAAAGTAATTACAATAGATTCACAATGAAGGGTTGTTCAACATTTTTATAGACATAAAACTACGGATACATTCTTGCTGGCAAAGTACTTTGATTTGCTGTCGAGGTAATTTTTTAATGAATATTCAAGGTCAAATTTTAATTAGAAAGAGAGACGTTGTTTGAATTGCAAATTATTAATTGCATTAATAATTAATCCAAGGTTCAGATGCAAATGTCGCTTCCTTATTCTGTTGCTACCGTCGCACTGGTAGCAAACACGTTTTAAATAACTGTGCTTTTACTATCGCCGCAAAGCTAATCGCATTTGTGCATAATTCTCCGCGATCGAAATAAGTTTATACAACCTCTGGACTCGACATTAAATACTATTTTGCACCAGTCCTCCACAATTTCATTTGCGTGTTTTTCTACTCCATATTAAGCATTTCTTCTTGTGTTCCTTCGTGAGCAAAGGTTTTGTTTTTGCCTTTCAAAGTGAGAAGTCTATTCCATTTAACCCTTTACAGTCGGAACCATTTTAACTGGAAATCAAAAATATTTGTTCAAAGTTATAGCGTTTCTATTTTATATAACCTAGAAAATTTGATATATTATGGAATTGAATTTTGTAACTCGTGCAACAATTAACAGCTGTTAACAATTTTTTAAATACATTTTCTTCGCTTGAGACATTGACAGAGTTAGTTATTTAAACAACGATCAGAAACTTTTTCTCAACATTTATACCGGACAGAAGCTTCTTTCCGCATAACATTTTATTTCCTCTGTGGTTTCTTTTTAATAATAAATCACAAATTGCGTTCTCTTTTATTTATTTACTTTATTTAGATCCCACCTACATTCTCCGTTCGTGTTACCAGTATAAAAGAATATTTTATAACTCTGAAACGGGAATATTCTTTGTAAATTTTGTATATTACGATTGGAAACTTTCTTCCAGGGGTTGTATGTTGTAACAAGAGTCAGACAGAAGCAGCCACGGTCTGCAGAAATGAATGAGCGTGTTCAGTGGAACGACCTTGCAATCATTCATTTCCAAGCAGATTTTCCAGCGTACCTTTTCCCGTTTTCCTCATTAAGAGAATTATGTGAAAGCGCGCTATAAATCAGCCGACAAAGGGTTCATTAAAATAGAAAAAGAAGCCGTGCGCGAAACCAGGCGGAATGAAAAGATCAACACTCGGAACCGCGGCGAAACAGCCGCATAATCGTCGATTCGAACAAAGTAGCTGCGCGTTCCACCCTCGTTGGAAACTCAACCGGCCGATAATAAGCGGCCGCCGTGCCCAGGAGCTGTTCTAACGAGCGCGGTTTGCGCGCGACCGGCCGTTTATCAGCCGCTGGAAATTGATGGCTGCTATTCATGCATCCTGCGTAACGCAACGGTATTAATAATTAATTACCGGGATGCACGAGCGACCAACGCAGGAAACTCCTCGTTTTTCCTGGGCCGGCGCGGACGACTCCCGCGGGGAACGTAATTTGCAGAAATCGCATTTCATTTGCTGGATTATCGCAACGCCGCGTCGCACCGCCGAATTGGTCAGCTTCGTGACACGATCGTTGGTAGAATCAAGACAGACTAATGACACTCATTTCTTTTTAAATCAATGTTGAATTCGTACAGGATTAGAGACAAATAGGAAATAATAACGTGTCAGCTTTGAATATCAAATTAATTACAAAAGGTGATCTGTTGTAATACAAGAAAAACCCCGTTTGTCCAATTTTGTGATAAAGTCGCAGACTGAAAACAGAAACTTTTTTTAAATCATAGCGAAAATATTTCAGGATAAGAGACAAATTTAGTAAAGTCGTAATGAATATTTATCGAACTTGAAAATGTTTTTTAACACTAGATTTTTGTTTATTAACACTAGATACAGTTTTTATTTACTTTTAAAAAGGACAAAAAGAAAGTAATGTTATAATCATTTCGGAAAGAAAATGATACATGCAGTAGGAATTTTTAATTGAAATTGCAAAACCAATAATTTTGACTGGCCTGGTAAATCTAGTGTTAAAGTACAGCTATCTTGACACAAGTTGAAACATTTTTGAGATCGATCAATTTCAGAAAATGTTCTCGAGGAAAAGTGACACTCTGACGAGTGTCTATTTATTTTTCTTTTCTTGTGCTACTGTGCAGAATTGGCGTGATAAAATATATTGCGAACGTTGGAAATGTTCCTCGAAAAAGGCAGAAGTAATAAGTAATAAGTGAGAGAACAATGACTGTACATTGCTTATATATAGGTCGTTAAACCGATTATACAAATACAATGTGGCATCGGGCGTCCTAACACAAGGAACCTTTTTTTGTGTCCTTGTGCGCGCCTAAACATACCGCGCTAGACGGAGCCAAGCAGCGGCGTACAAAAACTCCTTCGCAGTGCGTTGACCTGGCAACCGTTGAAATCAGGGTCGCCACACTACCTTTCAGCATTAATTTCAAAAATGTATTACTCTATCTTATTCTTGTCGAAGGTACTATCTTTTTGTGCAGAAATGGCCAAATGTTCGAGCGTGTGGCACGGCGACGAGTTGCGTGGGTGCGATATCTGATCGCGTGTACGCTCGACGATCGATATCAACCTCGCAGATATATTCGACGAGTGGATGAAGGATGACTGGTGTCACGGACACGTCCCCAAACAGCTTCCAGCGGCTCGCGAGTCTTGGATTCTTTCGCCGATGTCCCGCGAGCCGCGATCGGTGAACACGATCGACAACGCAAGCGCTCTTCATCGGCCACAAGCATTCCCGTCACAATTTGTCAAATTAGCATAACTTCGCGAACGACCGGCTGCCGAATTGAAGTATGTTGCGCGCACCTTTCGTGTCAGTCTTACACAATCTTTACTGTTTGCATAACTAATTGACCATGTTTCGTCGGAAGGCCAAAAAGAGTGATATTTGGATATTAATTTTTTTTAAATTTCATTGAGCTTGTTGGATCACAATTTTTCTGTATGGAAACACTTGTTTCAGAGAGTACCTCGTAGTTTTTTATTTTTAAAAACATTAATAAATTCCAAAGTTATGGCTAGTGTTAAGTGTTATTTCTTTTGAAATCAAGTATGGTAGGGACTCATACTTTCGAGGGAGATTTATAGTATAATCTGTTAAGGGTGAATGTTATTTAATATTTTCATTTCGATGCGATTGCTTTAAGTAAATAATCACTGTTTTATATTTCCGTAATCTTAATAGAGTGTACTAATGCAGTTAACATTCTCATATTTTAACAAGAACTATTTATTTTGTTGAATATTGATCTTCATTCGTTCAATATTGTCTTCTATAAGCTTTGTAGAAATTTCATGAATTCAGTATGAGAAAATTGAAATATGATATTTGAAGTGAAATGTGATATTTTAAGAACTTCCGTCTTATACATATTGAATTTTAACAAAAAGACATTTAATCGAAATTAAATAAGAAAATGTTAGTCTTGTTTAGAAAATTTAGTCTTGTTTAGAAAATTTAGTCTTATTCGAGAAATATAAAGCTAATTATGTTTGAAAATAAACCGAAGGCACAGTAATTGATACCAGTCAGTAACTGGCTCCACTACGTTACACAGTACCCCCCGCGTTCTATGAAGAAGTGGGTGTATCTCGGGCGCTTATTTCGAAAAAGAGCAATACAATGGACGATTATACAGCGTGTATATCTTCATAGCGAATCAATGGATGCTCCTACCAGCGGATGCGCGTAAATCGAAGCAATCGAAGGGGATGCGGCGTTAATGGGCAAAGGCATAGGCGGATCCGCGTATTGGCGAGTAATGCGCGTCGTACGCGCGAAAATAGCCGGTACACGCGTGCGGTAACGGGTTTCAACGCGAGTATAATTCACGGAAGGGTCACGGTAGAAAATATATTCAATTATCGGCGATCGAGGAACGATTATCGACAATTGCCGGCGCGGCGGTCCCGTAAATTTCGAAGAGAATCCATGGACCATCCTCTCGTGCGTTCGACGATCTTCCACGGTGACCTCTGCCGATTACAATCGTTCCGTGGGTACGACACCGCGCATTCTTCTACCGTGCCTTATTCCGGGAGCCGAATAGTTTGTCCTTCAACCACGGAGCATTTCCATAAGAAGACAAAGCTTGCAAAAATTGGAATTCCAGTTTTGGTAATTCCAGTTTCACGCATTTTGATCTTTCTGTCGAGGAACGTGCTGGTTTAAAAATTTATTTGAAGTATATGTTTTTCATAAATTTATAGACTGTGGAATTGGGGACATTTCTAGCAGCGTTTCTAGTATAGAAATTTGAGAAATTGACGAAGTTATAGTATTTTTATTAAGACGATGCATTGACGACGGACTTTGGTTAGTAGAATTTGCAAGAAGTGGAAAAGTATTTTTGTTTGACAACAGTGATTATTCTCAACTTGTTTCTTGTTTAAAAAAACTTTTAATGTGATCCGGGAGACTTTTTTAATGCTACGTGTCAGAGAAGCTAGTAAAAACAATGTATACTCGGACGGAAACGTTCGAGAAAATGTATACTCTATGAATTATACAGTGAATCGTATTAACTCCACAAGTCGGTAATCTCTCACAAGTTCGCTATTCGCCGAGGTGGTAATTAATTTATGGAAATTCAGTATTTTCCGTTGTGATTTCTTTAACGTTAAATAAAACGAGTACTACGTACACGATTAACTTCAAGCTTCAAAGGTGTGTTAATTAAGTACAGATTGCCCTCCTACGATGTACATTGTTTCATTCTAACACGATAAAAAGATTGTAAAAACATTTGTACAACACTGTACATACTTCTGCATCACTATATAACATGATTTAGTTTAACATATTTAAAAACTAAATTACCATAAAGTAATGATAGTAAGAAATAGGGAACTACAGTGCCCTAATGCTGAAAGAAGATTGAAATTCAAAAGGGAGCAGAAAAATGATCTGTCTTCGTACCACAAAATCTACAATGACCCTGTAAAAATCACCAAATAAATCAAAATTATAGATTTTTTAAAGAGGCTACAAAGTGCAAAAATCTAGAAAGTGAAGGTAATATCATTTAATCAAAAAACGTTTTTGTTTAGTTGTACTGAGTAGTCATGAGGAAGAAATTTCTTAGATTAAGGTTACATTAAATGAAAATAATATTTTTGTCTTTTTCTCGTTTCGTGTTATACATGCATTTATATTTTTAATAAAAATTAAGTCACTCATATGGAATTAAAACAATGTCTCATATAACATTGTTTCACACAATATTTTCTAGAAAGCTGTTTACCATGTTACAGGAGAATTACCTGTACACATTTCAATTCAGCATAATCCTCTACGCAAATAAGATCTAATAAGCATACATAAGATAATACATGCAACTTAGTATGTAACATACTACCAATGTAAGCAAAAGAGTAGATGCAACAAGGTAACGTGGACGCAAGCGTTACGTTAACATTCGGACGCCTTTAAATACGGAATGAATTTGTTGAAATTGAGTGAAATAAACGGAATAAATTCATGTCCTCTGCGAATGAGTTTAGAGAATGAAAAAATGCTGATCTAGATATTTTTGATATGTCACAAATTATACATACAATGATGAACTTTGAATAACGCATGATTCGATGCAATGACATTTGCCCCGACAGGTCGTTGCATTTCCTATTGCGATTGCTACATTGTTCACGAAATAAATTACCTGACACGCACTGTTGCGTTTTTGTGCTCGTCACTTTCTTAGCGGCACAATGCGCCGGCAGGCAAACGACCGGCACAGAATTCGCGAAGATTTCGATCAGCGTTATAAAACAATCTCGAACCGATTCGGCGCGCGATACGTGGCGTTCCATTGCTTTTGCCGCAACGCTGTTAATAACTTTACCACTCTTGTTGTCCGTGTTAACGAGTACACGATTAGCCGGATAACGGTACGAATTCATTAGGATCGTTAGTATCGTGTATACGGATGATCATCTCCGCGAACAATGTTGTAATTACACGTTTCGGCCGCGACGAATTTGGAAACGGTAACCTAAACGAAACGGTTTCTCACGGCCGATTAAAAAATCACCAGCGGATACTTATTAACCGGGACATGGCTCGCACAAATTACGCAAGCGAAACGGCTTCTCATGGTTTCACGGCTTTCCTTTCCACCTTCTTCCTATTTCTTTCCGTCATCGCCGGCCGGAGCCGATTTCCCCTCTTTTCTCAACAAATCGCGGTACAAGCGATTACATATGTGCATGGCTAAGCACAGCGCGGCGGACCGCGAGGCCTCCTCTTCCTGTCTGCGACCGAATTTGACTTGCCAAGCGATCGCCGCGATTTTCTTACAACGTATTTCACGCGCAGGACTACACTTATGAGTATTATCATTGGACGGCGAATAATTAACGCGCGATAATGGAAATCGGAAGTGTTGACTACGCGGAATTTGCAACCCTCCCGTCTAGTGCTCGTTACCATCCGATTTACATTTCGTTAGTCCGCAGCAATCGGCACCGTCGAACGATCGCGTTCGTTTCTCTTGTCTCCTTGCTTTCCGGCGTCAACGGTATCATTGGAGTCGTTCCAACGTTCTCAGTCGGCTCGTTTTACCGAGGAATTACTCCTGGGTTATTCACGTGGATTTCTCCCGTAATTGTTGTAATATTAGCAGATTTTAAACAGGATGGCTTTGCTTTACTTCTGTGGTCATTTTCTTCTTCATTTTCAAATATAATTAACCATATTTTTATCAATAGTATTAATAATTAAATTGTTTATTTAAATTCTATGAAATATGTGTTTGTTAAATTTGAACTTGTAAAAGTTGGATTAAATAAAGATTGGTTCTTGAATGAAACAAACATTATTTCAATCTTTCAATGCTGAAAGCGCGATCTGTAAAGCTTATAAAGAATCTTAAGAAAATATTGAAAAAACGAAAATGAATATTCAGTCAAATAAATCGTTTTAGATAAGATATCACAATAATAATTCTATTGCTAAAACGTATTTTAATAGTATAAATTTCTAATATTAAATGATACGATACTTGTTGCATGAGAAAATTGTTATGTATAAAGAAACTGTAAAATGTACCTTTAACTACTTAAGAAATGTTAGTTAACAAAATAACCAATCAAGCGATGGAACCTTTTTATTAAAAATAAAAATCTTTGATAAAAAACCAACAGAATCTTTGATTCCAAATGTATCAAAATATTGTAGCATTCTAAGAAACTTTGTATTGTAGTAAGACCTGTAAACAAATTAATAAATCACTAGTTTGGTCATCTTCCTATAAGATGACCAGCCAATAAGATCACAGATAGGCCCGCCTAAACAGCCTGATAAATCACGCGACTTTGCTAGCAGGAATAATAGAGAGACTATATTAACTTTCGAAATCAGTCGCCGCGAATTACGATATCGGGGACAGGGACGCTCTATAAATCATGCGGATCCGTTTACTTATAAAATACAATCTGTCGAGGAGGAGGGCTAAGGCGGGAGAAAGACGGAGAAAGAGCGTGGATTAAGCTTGAGCAGTCGCGATTTAGCGTGCGTTAGTCACGTGGCAATATATTACCAGGCAAAGCGGCGGTCGTTGACGCTCGCTCTTCGAGTTTGTTTGCCCGAAGCTTAATGGATACACCTCAAGGACCTTCACGGGTGCTTTATAGCCCGCAGAATCGTTTGGACCCGGTCCAACGTCCGCAGCACTCGCCACTTTTGCCGCCCAGCGCCATCCCCTAGGCCCTTTGATAACGAAAATCTCGGGAATCATTAACTTCCGGCGCACGAGCCTCGCTTAAGACCGCCACTATCTCGCGCTAATGCTAAACGACACTGCAGCCAATCCTGAGTGGCTCTATTAACCCATTGTGGCCGGCGAACACTGCTTTCGGATCTCGCAGTTTGTCCCAGACAGTTCTACCTGCGGTTCTACCCGGCGACAAATTTTTCAGCAATTTTGCTGACCATTGTTTTCCAACACGTTTGGTATTTTTAATGGTTTAATTACATTCTGCGGTTGCGTCGGTTTTTAATTAACAGTTTACGGAAATATTTACATCAAAGTGAAGGAGACAACGAGAAGATAAAAATGGATTTTATTAATCTTGTGCATTTGAATGGCGTCCCTGAGATATCAATAAAAATTTTTATATTATAATACTAATACTAAGGTAGCCCTCTTACAAGATGACATATCATAAGACTGTTTCGCTCTAACACGATAAGAAAATTGCAAAACACTTTGTACAACATTGTATTTATACAGTTCTGAGTAACTTGATTTCTTTTCAACATATTTTAGAACTAAATTACTTGAAAACAATGTCGGGAAGGAATAATGAACCATAATGCATTTACATGAAAATATATAAATAAATTAATCATTTATAGCTCTATAACGATGTTATAGTATCGCTTGACTTAACTGAGTAACGATTAGGAAAAAAAAATGTATTAAATTAAGGTTACATTAAATGAAAATAATTTTGATTAAAAATGTAAATATATATATAACAAAAAAGAACAGAAAAAAACATTAAGTTGCTTATATGGAATTAAGAAAATGTTCGTTTTTAATAAGTTTTGGGAACAATAAATCAATTTGGTACTGCTAAAGAATTAAATGCATCATGAGCAAATGCGCTTAAACTCATATAAACAAATAGGTACACTATTCAAATTTCATACCTCGTTTTTTCCTTAGTTTATTAATTCACGGCGCCAACAATTTGCCATCCTACAAGCCTTCAGAAATTTGAATCCAGAATTAAGGTTTTAAAACACCTTTTCTTTGCCTTCAGTTTTATAACGCGACCGAACCTTTCTAATTGCAGCACTGATTCGGTGAAATGGAAACGGCGATGAACCTTTATTTAAAGAGCTTGGAGAGATATCTTTTTGGCACTTGGCACTTTGGCATCGCGCGAAAATCAGAAGTAACACCGATACGTTTGCAGCGGCCGAAATAAATAATGTGCGAATTTCGTCCGAAGATGGCGATGAACACCTTGCAAAGGTGGTAGCAGCGAGATCGTTTTAAGAACGGGACCGACACGAGTCGAACTCGATAAGGGATCCCATGCGTGTCATCTAAATCCTGCTCGAAATCGATCGACATCCTCGGTCCGGTCCGATTCCGGGCCCTTAACAAGATCATTCCGCGGTCGCGAAGAAAAATACCACCGAAACCCGGGGTCGATCCTGCAGAAGTAAGAAGAAACAGGCTGCCGATAAGAAACGAACAGATCAGCACGGGATTGCCGATCGATATTTATGCGTGCGGTGGAACGGGCATTCCGGTGTCGCATTAGGATCCGCGGAACCAGCGGGCCGCGACAAATGGCGTAATTAACAGCTGCCGGCCGGCACGATGTCTCGCGTTAACCAGATAAGTGTAATACAAAATGCATGGTCGGGCCTGCAGCATTGTAACGAGGCGCGAGCGACGCCGGGAAACCATCGATGGAAAGGAGTCCGGTAGCCAAAAGCAGCGTACCGCGTCCCCGGAGCGGAGAACTGGCTCTATAAAGATAACGCGAGCGCGAAGAGAGGGCCGAGGGCGGGGAGGCGAGGGGGGAACCAGCTATCGCAAGAACTCACCTCGCGGTTTCATCATCGGCCGCGATATTAAGCGACCGGGCATAGCCTGGACGCGGATTCCGAACAAATCGTGCAATTAGCGGCGATCGGACCGCGCGCCGCACCGGTACATCGAGCGGAACGCTGCGACACGCATCCCGACAGAGACGGCGATCCCGAGGATTAAGCTGCGGTTACGATGGATTTCTGACGAAATAAGAACAATTGTGGCGACATCGAACGTATTTGTTTATGCGCATGTGTTAGGAAGTATTTGTAAGACCTAGTTCACCTCGCTAATTATAGATTAGCGACATTTAGTTTGTTTTGTATTTAGATACATTTGACTTTGTCTAAGACGCCATTACCATAAACAAGTTCCCTTTTAATATCAATGTAAATATGTATGTTAAACGCTAAACTGAAACCTGGCTTGTTTCACAGTCCGTAAGATAATTGATTCAAAAATATTAACAGAATAGTTAAGCAGCATGAGCTTGTTTCTTCAAAATCATCTTTCGTTTGTAAAAGTTGTACGTGAACTGTGACTGCTTTGGGAAAGACGCTTTTGAAAAAACAAATGAGTGCTTCAATGTCATAATTATCTTGATGAAGGTCCTTGATTAACCATCTCCAAAGTAGAATTCTCTGATAAGAAGGCAGCGTGTATCGATTAATATAACGTAATAATTAAGGGAAAGACAAATTGATCTTCAAAAGACCTTCAGTAGAATCATTTTCCAAAAGTGTTCATATTTCTTCTGCTTAACCGTTTGGCCTATAACCACGAGTCCGACTCGTGGTGAAAAATTTGTGCCATAAGCCAAAAACCACGAGTCTAACTCGTGGTAAAGAATTTGTGCCATAAACGAAAGCCACGAGTCAGACTCGTGGTAAACAATTTTTTTTGGTACACATTTTGCGCCAGTTCAGGTACGCGGCTGAACAGATGAATGGCACGGCGCGCGACCGATTCTCTTGTTTACTATAGCTCGTGCAATTGGCAGATATCGTGTATTCACGAAGCTCATTATTAAGTTTTCCAAATAACGTATAACATTTTACAAACTTTGCTTTCGAAGCGATTAAACCGTTTACTCATATCATCCATTCATTTAAAAATATGAATCTCAAATATGGACTTTCATTAATCATATTTTGATAAAGCAAGTTAATGTTGTACATTGCGAGAGAGTGACGTTTTACGTTTGCAGCCTATCGAGCCAGAGACTAACGTTTCTAGCCTTCGACGTCCACTTACTGATCGTCAGAAAACGCATTCACCGTAACCGCAGCTTAAGACGCGCTGCCATTTTCACTCGGCCCCATACCATGGGAAAGTCGGTGTCCAAGGTATGTAACCGTGGAAACCTGGTCGTTCCGCGGTCATCGCGAATGTGTTTCGATTGCAAGGAAAATAATGCAACGGTTAAGAAGCAGAGACGCTGTACGAGGAGGACGTTTAACTGTTCCTGCGGCCAGTTTCTCACAGTAAACGTGGAAGTGTTAGGATACGGTCGACTGCGATAATTTTACCGATACCGTGGCGTACGAATTCGTTTTTTAGGCAGCTTTATTGAACGCGTCCTTCGTTAATTGGACGTACCCTGTCTATATGGTAACTCGGGAGTTTGCATAATTTGTAATTAATGTCGAATACTAAAGACAATAGTCGCGTATGAAAGTTTCATAATTAGAAAATTCGAAATTGACTGAAATTGCGTATTGTTATAGTTTACGCGATACTGATATGTAGGTTGTGAATTTGCAATCACAATATTATTGTATTACTGCCAAGTGAATAGAATAAGAAGCAAAGAAATAATAGAAATGTGTAAAAGAAAATAGATAGAAATAAATATATTAAGTTGGAAATTATGAAACGGGGGGTTTTTGTTTAATCTGTGTTCAGCTGCGACGCCCGTTTCATAGTTTTCGACCTAATAGTTTGTACACCTCGTAATTAATGAAGACAATTTTTATTTCACATGAAAATCTGCAATCAACTGATACCGAAACAATTTTTATTCCCGTTTGAGACACCGTTCTGGACCAGAAACATTCCTACAAAAGTTTCTACTCGTATTAAAATTAAATATTGAATATTGAGGAAACTACCAGGCACGCTATTTATAATAAAAAAAACTATGATATTATTAAAAATTTTGGAAAAGCCACTGTAAAAGAAACATCCGCGAAGCTTTGGGGTAGTATCCACGCAGTCGCAGCGGATACCGAATGCTGCAGGAAACCGTGAACGATCGCGAATAATCGAGAGTATCCCGAATATAAACGCCGCATTCGATAAAAGGAAGTCGAGCGATATTCACCGTGCCGATATGAAGCGCGTTACAAGCAGATAAACGTGGCATCAGGCGAGAAAGTTTCGCTCGTAAACGTGGAAGACGGCGAAAGGCTATCAGCCTCCAAATTAACGAGAACGAGGAGAAGGCGTCGGGGCCCGTTTCAGTCGGCGAAGTTTCATTATACGGGCCGGGTTCACGAGAGAGAAAAAGGGTGAATAAAATCGACGGACGTAAATAATGGATGTTTGAGCGATCGCCGTTGCGAGCGCGTCTTGACGGGGACACGGGAAGCCACGAGGAAGCATAACCTGGCTCAAAGGAGGGTGAGCTTTCATTAGGAGCAGCCTTGTCAACGACACACCCTTCGCGGAGAGCCTCGCCGGGGAAGAAACAGTACGGTAAGGGTTGCAGGTCGCGATAAATAACCCACCGGTCCTCGGGGGTGGCTCGAACGCCCTCGCAGAACTTCTTTCGATCCGCTGATGCGGACCTTACCCTCTCCTTGGCCGCGAACGCTGCGTTTTGATTCGCTTAAACGCCACTTTGCGGAACCGTCCCGTGAAAAATCGCTTTTCAATGGGCCGACAAACATTTCTTTTGTTCCCTTAGCTTTTGTTCCTCATCCCGACGAATCGCTCGTTGCTTCTTTCTGACCTTGAAGTAACCTTAAGCTCCAACTTCTGGGATACCAATGAACACTTTCATTGCCTATGTTAGAAATTCTATAAAATAGACAGAAATTCTATAGAATCTTATAAAATTCACAAAATATTATTAAATATAATATCTAAAATTTGTACAATAATTTACTTATTTATCGAATCTATTGATGATCTACTAAATATACTTATACGTTATACACTTCTCCTAGGTCGGATAACATTTTAATCTTTTCTTATTCATACCTTAGATCCCTTCGGTCTATATATTCATAATAAAAGAGATGTTAATCAACGTAACTATTGAAGATATGTAGTATAATGGGTTAATACAGCAATGGAATTTCAAATCTAAACGTGTTAAGGAACAAGGTGATGAAAAATCAATCCCAATGATTAATTAATATCAAGAACAGAGAAACGACAATTGCATCCTATGCAAGAAAGAAATAATTAAGAATGAGAGGTCAGTTATCAAGCTTTCTATTTGATATCATAAAAGTCGCGTTACCGAAACGTATTTTACTGTTCGATTTACAAAATATTGAAGATTTAAAACTGTAAAAAAATTTCAATTTGTTCCATCGAGTTGACGTCGAATTGAATGAAGTCCTTGGATGAATGGATAATTCTTCCGATCGTTTCGAAACTCGTCAACTCTGATAACGATACTAACGAACGAATGTCGTGGAACGTCTGAATAAGGCCTGTTGTTCCGTGGAACACGGTTAAAATTGATCTTAATGTCGCAGGTTCCTCGAGTTCGCCGATTGATCATTGAGGCTGGTGAACAGAGGAGCTTTATGCCGCCGCGATGGAAATTATGTCAGCGAAGGAATTTAGTGCGCGGGAAACGAGAATGACGAACAATGAGTTCATTGTTGATGATCTGCACTTATTTCTTCACGACGTTGTGTGGATTACTAGATGCACGAGTGCGTTCTATGGGTAATTAAGAAAACAGTATTCTCTGCTTAATAGCAATCGTTCAGAAAAATAAATAATTTCGTAGAGATATGTGGACAGTCACGGAGATGCGTCAAGAAATTTGTGGCTTTTCCAAAGTTTAGCTGGTTCTGGTCTCTTTAGATTGACCTGTTATCTTATTAATAATATCGGAGTCTTTTTTATCGTAAATAATGTGTCTCGTTTTCCTCAAAATTCAATATTCAATATTCAATTTTTAGTTTAACAATTGATTCATGATACGGTCACGCTAGTAAACAAAAGAGACGTTTCTGTTTATTTAATTCTAAAATACAAAAAGATCCTAAAAAAATTACTATCGTACTTTCAGTATCTAATTTCTGGTAATTAATTCAAATTTGTTCTATTAAGATTGGTAGGAAAAAAAAATATATATATATATTGGCAGGAAGAAGTATCTTAAAAAATATGTTGACAGAAATTGATAAAGAAAAAATGATAAATGATGCCAAGCACAGAAAATTGAATGTGTGTTAAGAAGGTTCGCCGTTCAAGTGTTAGAAAACGTTTTACGTTTTAATGGGGTTTGCAATTCGTTACGAAATCCAACGTTTACTTCAGACATTAGGACACCGTTCCCAGGGGTAGGGATCCGCAGAGGCTGTTTGAATAGAAATTATCCGGGCGACGTATTAAAAATTAGTGGATCACCCATTGGTACACCTAATGCAGTCACAACGAATCCGTTTTAACCGCACATTTATTCCCCCGACTGGAAAGAAGGCTTCTCTCTCGTTGGACCCCGGTAAACCATCCCGACAGCAATGGCAGACGATAATTAAGTTCCGGCGAGAGTTTGCGGAGTCTCTTTCGAATCTTTATCTCCTGGCTGCCTCCACCTCCGCCTCTTCCTCCTCTCGTTCCCTTTTTCGCTCCCTCGTCCCGAGCTCTCTAGCCAGCTGGTGTGGGTGCTCCGCGGCCGGATTGTTACGAAAGGATTTGCGGTAATCCTCGATCTAATTTGCATGCTGATGGTAATGGATGTGTATCTTCCCCTATTCCTCCGGTTTTGTCGCCGCCTGCTCTCTCTCTCTCTCTCTCTCCCTCTCTCTCTCTCCCTCTCTCTCTCTCCCACTCTCTCCCTCTCTCTCACTCTTTCTCTCTATCTCTCTTTCTATAACTTTCTTCCGTTCTCTCTTTCTCTGTTTCATTTTTTCGCTCACTCGTTTCTTCAGCCTCTCACTATTTCATTCTATACTTTGCCTATTCTATCTCTCGAACTCACTGCAACATGGTCGTTTACTTTGTCTTTCGATTTTTTCAAAATTATTACTGTTCCGTGTACGGTTCTGTCACGATCTCACTCGTTCGCCGTACCAATTTTTCACTCTCTCATTCTTAGTTCTTCACTTTTTCAATTTCTCATTGTCTCACTTACGCAGTTTCATTACTCTCTCACTTTCTCCCTCTCGCAGTTTCTCACTCTCTCACACTTTTAGTTGCTCAAATTTTTACTCCTCAATTCTTCAAGCTTCTCAAATGTCTGTTCTGTCACTATCCTGGTCTTTCAAATCTTTACTCTTATACTATAATTCTCTCTCATTCTCTTTCTCACTCTCTCACTCTTAGTATTTCATCCTCTCACTTTCTCAATTTTTCATTGTCATATTCACTCAGCATTTAAATTTCTCGTGCTTTCAGCGCCTCACATTCCTTTTTCATTCTCTCACTCTTTCGTACTCTTTATTTCATACTGACTCAGTCTTTCAACTTCTCAATTTTCTCAACATTTCGCTGCATTCACTTCTTCAATTTTATAGTTAAGACGTTCTAACGACGTTTCAAATTGGATGTCCTTAATATATACCTTAAAACATGAAAAAAAACTCAATAAACTTAAAATGTATCTTCATGGCGTTTTTTATGTCTTCAATGTTTTTTAACTCGATCTAACAAGTCATTTTAAATACAACTTTAATGTGGGCGTTTGAAACAGAAGATAAAAATGACGGTACGAATTTTGTTTCTACGCCTTTTATACAAATTAGTGATTATTAAATGCGCTCCGATCATCAATTCAGTGTCTATGAAGATTTTCCAGAAGTTCACCCGTTATAATACAGTAAATTCTCTCCAATTGCCCCTCAGCTCGTAAACAAAAATAGGTGTCCAAAGGACGTTTAAAAGACGTTCGAAAGACGTTCATAGGCTGTTCATAAGACATCGTAAAGGCGTGCAGAATGTCCTACACCAGACATCATAAAGACATTTTTGCGCTATCTGGGACACCATTTCAATCTCCCACTCGATTCCTCTTCCACTGTCACACCCTGTCACTCGCTCTGTCTTTCAATCGTTCTATTACTCTATCGCTCTGGAACACTGTCACCTTTTCGCTCGACCTCTCCGCCACTTTTCTTTTTCTCCGTCTCGCTCCCAGTCACGCCGAGGATCGTAACGAGGACTTGTTCGAGCCTCGAAACGCAGCTGTTTGGGCACGTTATCTCAAGGTTAGTCGCACCTGTCCCTAACAGAAAAAGAGAGATAGGCGGAGAAAGGAACGAACCAAGAGGAACGATCCTGGAAATCGATCGAGCGGTCGAACGATCCGCGCTGGATCGCGTGACCGACCCTCGATCCCTGTAATTAGGCCGCCGATTCCCAAGACCCGGCCTCGGGGATGACGAGTTTGATATACGATACTTTAATGTATCGCGATCCAGCGATTAGGCCGCCGAAAACCGGGGCCTCTTACCGACTTCGCGTGCAGCGAATTATGTTAATCGCTGTAATCGGCTGGCGGATCGGCTCGGGATTCCTCGATCTTCGTCTCTGCTCCCCGACGGATCTCCGGAGCTGAATGTCTTCTGTCCTTAATTAATTCAATTTCGGATGTACGAGCTACTTGATCGCTGTAAGTCTTCGTGGAGGAACCTGGTAGTTTAGCAGCGTGCAGGAGATGAATGGTTCACTGTTTTTGGGTACTTTCGATTACTCCTTCGATCGTGCGTCGGTAAATTAGCATGCCATTTTTCGTCGACATCGGCGCATTAATTCTTGAATACGGTGTTTATGAATGTTGACGACCGGTAACGTGTTTTTAATCAGTCATTCGGGTGGGATACTTATTTTAGTGGTGCAGCGATGGCACATTTCTCAGCCGAAGGATAATATAATGGCTATGAAAAATTACAGATTAACCTTTATAGGCTCGTTGTCGACGGAAGATCTTAATCTTACAACTGTTAATCACTGGAGTCACAGGAAAGATTTTTTTCGGAAGACGTCCGAATTTGAAACATTTTTCAATTGGTTAAATCATTTAATCATAAACTGTAATCTTTTTTGCGACACATTTCTATAATAGTATTTCTATACTTTTATATTATATTTATACTATATATAATTTCTATACTATAGTGCTTCTATAATCTTTTAGAATCTAAACTATCGCTGTGGTTCCTACCAGTTCCGAGTCTAAGTCGACTAACTCTTTAAAAACTGAAAAAAACAAAGAAAAACATAAAAAAAGAAAGAAAAAAGTAAATTAAATAAATAGATTTTTACTAAGACCAATTTTTGATGACAAAAAAAGGTTAGTATCAATACTAAATGAACTGTTCAATTTTTTAATTCTTCTTCTTTTTAACTGAGCCGTTTATTTCGAAAGTGATGAAAGATCATTTATTTTAAAATCCAGATATTTAAGTATTTTGCGTTTAAGAAATGTAGGAATATCGGTAACTGATAACAAGGTTGTACAATGTTTTTTTTTTGTAAGGGTGATTGCGTTCTAGAAGCTTTGCTAAAGTGAAATTATACATAATGTAGAAGTGTAATTACTAATATAATTAGCTCGATGTTTGTAAAAATTGAATTTAGGCCACATTTAAAATAAACGTCTCAATTAATCCGTGGATTTGGTAGAAAATCCGGACCTTCGACAAGATAAGGGACCCCGAAGTTCTCATCGACGATAGCATACAGTGATCGTTGTCCGGCGGAACGAGAACCGGTGCCGGCTGCGCCGTTGGCCTAACAAACCTCGTTAGTCGACGGACAGGTGGTAGCATCGAGTTGTAGCCTCGTCGAGGGTTGTTCCGATCGCAAGGACGTGGTCAAAGACGTTACTATGGGACCAGCCGGTGGTCGGTACCCTCTCGGATCGGCGAGCGTATCGGAGCGTATAAGGGAATGGCTGTGAGCTCTTAGCTTGCAGCTACAACCGATCACGCTCGCCGGCGAACCGAGTGGCTACCGACTCGCGAGGCGGAGCATGAGCGAGTGGACAAAATAGGAAGACGAGGAAGAACGCCCACCATGGTCCCGCAGGCCTATCGGAGCCGACGCCGATGGAAAAAGAACTCGACTGTTAACAAGATGGTGCTCACTCTCGACACCGTGGCGAGCTCGCAGCAAGGTCTCTTCGTGGTCCCTTTCCTTCGAGGACGCGACCGGCCGGCGCCCTTCTCTCTCTCTCTCTCTCTCTCTTCCTCTCTCTCTTCCTCTCTCTCTCTCTCCTTCTTTCTCTCTTCTATGTCCACCCTCTTTCAATATGGCCGACTTCCCTCACCCTTCGCAGACCTTCTAGCCGACGACGACGACGCTCCTCTTCGCTTCCTGTGTCCGCCGGTCGTGCCCTTCCTTCGCCGGTCTTTTCGAGTATTCGTGTAATCGGGTCCCGCTGACAACACTTTGTCCCGACATTATCGAGTACACGTCGCTTATAGATAAGTAGCCCTTACTGAACTGCTCCCGGGCCCGACCTCCGCTATGGAGATCGGTATTCGGCCGCTTGTCGCTTGCGCCGCGCCGCGCCGTGCCGTGCCGTGGTGTATGCTTGGGAAATTGCTGTCTTTTTGGACCTCCTCTTCTCGTGGTCGATCGGGGATCTTATTTCTGCACACCAACAGTTTGTAAGTCCCGGTGGACATTGTTGGTTAGCTTAGCGAAGGTTCGTTCGATATGTTTGACGATTTTGGGAGGTCTTATTTGATAGAAGGGAGAGCCTTGTTTGGCTCTTGTAGACCTTTTTTAAATCGCAGACTGGGTTGTTTGTAATTTTAGGTGGGATTTTGTTCGTCCCTTTGGAACTGGCTTGAAATTTGAAACAGATGTTTGCGTACCGAGTTTAATCGAGCATCTCTTTTGACAGGAGCTTTAATGGATATTCGATACAGTCACGCATGTTTCTGGGACAGGTGATTTAAGAAATTGTGGAAGTATTGTCTTACCGTCCTTTGGATTTTGGTTAGATTCTTTCAAATGTTGCAGACGAGCTTAGAAACTGCGAACGCGTTCTCGGTGGAACTGCAACTCAAAAATTTAATTAAAATCTTTATCAATGTATCCAGAGAGTGCATGAACAGGACTAACATTATTTTACATTTCTAACATTTCTTAACGATACAAAGTCGATATTCTTACTGTAAAAAGCTCCTTTTTTAATATGCGATTTTATTCAATTTTCAACATTTTCTTTTGAAATTTGACAGTTCGATCCAATTTTATCCAAATATACATTTGTTCCATTTACATAAATAGGATCAATGCAGCTAACGCGCAACGCGGAGAAGTACACGAAGAGCTTGACACGATCGGACACCTTGTAATGAACAAACGAACAAATGCATCGATGAAAACATCATACAAATATCTTTAACGATTCCTTAGGAAAAAAATTAACAAACGGACACTTGCAATGAGTATTCTTTCGAAGTAAACCACTAAAGTAAGGATGAGTTTAGGCATTTTTTTTTTACTTAAAACATTGACGAAACTTTCTGTCAATTTCCATATACATTTTTTGATATTTCAAGTTACGTACATTATTTTTGTTTCATGTTGTCGACGTTTACTGAAATAATAAATCTTCTTCATTACGAACCTCCCGGTCGACGGCGTTTATTGGCGCACAGTCCAGTAGTATTTTCACCCTCCTATTAAGACCAAATGATAGTATGGACCTAAATCTTGCTTAAAAACTGAAATAAGGATGGTAACACTCGTCTCTGAAAACGAAGAAGTGATTTTTACTGAACTAACAATTTTACAATAAAATATCTCCTTCGTTTTTAAACTTTGTTATGGAAAGTGACGGAAAGATCAATTATTTTAAATAAATTTACGTCATAAAAGAATTGCCGAAAATCGTCCTTAATTGAACGGCGATTTCGAGATCTCCCTCCTTAAGGTCTTCGGCCAGTGGTCCGCCATTTGTCTGGGCGCCATTACGTCCGGCGACGTGTAAATATTCCGTTCGTGTCGTTATTGATATCCACGGGCGTTCGCCGCGATACTTTTGCGCCAACTCGCGAATATCGGGTGGCTTTAGTTACCCGATACGAATTATCGGCGGCAGCGGCAGCCGGTCGCATGTGAACGTTGTACTGATTACATGATAGGTTTAAAGGTTGGGAAACACGACATCTAGACATTTCTAAGTGGGTCACGATATCTGTATCGGCTTGCAGAACGCGGACGTGAAAGAGATTAGCTGCTGTAATCTTAGCCTCCGGTTTCCACCTTAACGGCCGGCCCGTACAACATCTAGGAATGTTCGTATGCGGGTTTACTCGCCAATAAAGAAAAAAAAAAGAGAACGAAAGGAGGGAAAAACGGGAGGCAAGTAAGGAAACTAACGTCCGAGGGAAATTTTCAGCCGAGGCCCGTCCCGTCGCCGACGATCCCAGATTAACCTGGTGTTGCTTGCGCCGGCCCGTAATTGAGAAAGGAAATTATCGTTCTTGCACGGCAACTTATTCGTGACCGGAGCTTCGTGTACTTTGTCGAGCACGGTTATCTATTTTATTCCCTCGATGCTCCGGTCTGATTACCTCCACCTACGCTCTCAACACTTGCGAACGGCTGACGTTCCCCGCGAAAATATTTAATGGACGCCGTGTCTTTCGAAGGCTAGAAAATTCTGCTCTAATTCCTCCGATCTTATAAGCCTTATCTTACAACATTTACCTGAAATGTAAAACCATCGTTAACTCTTGTGTTGGCAACCGGGCACCTCCGCGTCTATTTACTATAGCCGATTTAACAATCTTATCCTATTTGAGAACAGCAGTTTCGCGCAAAGAATAATGAACCCTGCAAATAGAGTATAAACGTAAGACGAGGTGAACAAGAATATTAGTAAATAAAATGCATTAACAAAATATGAATTTAACTGTGTTAAGAAGTATGAAGTTGGAATAGTGTTAAAGAAATGAAGAATATAGCAGGATTGTAAGCACTTCTATGTAGCCATATTAAGGTAGCTTTTTCTTATCACTGTACTTCATAATTATTTTTTAAATAAACTACATTGTATGTTTTATCTAATCTTAGTATCAATTGAACAAGATTAGATCTAAGAAGATTGCAGTTCGGTGTTTATGACAAAAATCTTGCATAAAATACCTATATGTTCTTTGAATGATCTGTAATCCTGTGATGCAAACCTTACAATCTGTATAAAATAAGGTCCCGTAACGATACATAATTATCTTGACAAATTAAACTATCCTTTGCCCTGCAAGTGTCGAAGTCAATTTTCCAATTTCACTAGTTAGTTCTGGCGCCTCCTTTTTAAAACACATACTTATGTGTCGCGAGAATCAAACAATGACGAGTAAAACGTCAAGCACAGAGTAAATGTTGCTGTTAAAATATTCGATCAAAAAGACGGTTTTAATTCATAAAATTAACAATTTTATTCCTAATATTTACTTACTCACTTAGCATTAACATATACTATATACACAATGCACGAAAAATTCAGGAATAATTAAATATTTATAAAAGTTAAAAATTCAAAATACATTCAATACATTTTTTAAATGTATTCTATTAACCTTCCATTATTTTTTATATCGTAAAAATGCATTTAACGCTAGATTAGCTGCATTCCTTCTCCTGCTTTTATAACAAATAAATTTGTTACGCGAACTGATAAGCTGTTTCAACCAGTACATACCCGAACGTATAAGTTTATCTCAAATTATTCATATTTCTCATTTGTTTCTTCTATTCTGACCTAGCCTCGAAATATTCCAAACATTTTAAAATTTGAGAATCTGTTTTTATTTCCACTAAAATTACAATTTGGATAGCTATTTTTTACGCATGACGAGTGTACTCATTATGACACGAAATACTGCCATTTCTGAATGACGAGTATACTCGTCATAGTGCAGCCGTATAGAGTCGCCGGAGGCCGATTCTTCCTCACAAGGACCAATGTCGTAGATCGGCGTGAGCCGGAACATAACTTAGGGAATTCATTGTGCGGCATGCGGTCGAATTAAGCGTATTTGTAGTACAGGCACATTTCCCGATTCCGTTTCCTTCTTTTCAAAGGGAAATGGCGTTTGGCACTCCGACAAGAGGCTCGCTCGTAGAGAATCGTGGATTCTGGCCATGGCCGCTGGGGTGGGGCACGCGTCGACCCTCATGTAAATTGCTTCATACCACGAAGGACTCGCGCCCGGCTCGAATACGAGCTCGGAAGGCTCTTACAAGTTCGGCCGGAGCGGCAGAAACGGCAAAGAGAGCCGTCCGTTTTATGACCGCGATATGACCGAGCTCTAGACTTTATATTACTGTGCGCCGTTCGACTCGATTCACAGGCAGTCGATCGATCCGGTCTTCCAGAACCGTTTCCTTCCGTACTGAACATCTCTAGAACCTTCGATGTCTTCTATTTTTTTCGGCAGCGCCGTTAATTCGAAAGTGGACGAAGAAATTCCGAGGGTGTTCACCCCTTCGCGCCACAGCGACGGTTCAACGACCAGATTCGGCATTTTTAGTTTCGAAATTGGTGAAATTGGGAACATGCTTACGTGAGAAATAATTGACCAAGATCCTTTGTTTTCACTCGTATAGTGCCGAACAATGATATACGTTGTGTACACACTTGATAAAGAGCGCTTTTCAAATATTTTTAATACGTATCAGGTTTATTTCTTAATTCATGTTTCTTTTTAAATTTTCTAATTATCAGGTCTTACAGAATGTATATAATTTCGTTCTGAAATTTCATCAAATTACATAAACCAGATTTGGTATTTTTAGCTCAAGAACGCACCGACTCTTTGGAACAGTATTGAAAGGATTAAGCGCGTATTATAATTATGCAAAGTCTAAATAATTACTTTTGATTTCCAGAATGTTCCGATAAATGAATTTGCAATGGTTTGTGTAAGAAATGAAAAGGGAGTAGTTTATGAATCTATAACAGTCCAGTCTGAATATCATAATTGTTTCACGTCGATTTAAAAGAAATAAAACAGGGCACGCTGCGTGTATCTTTTGTTAAAGTTCATTGCCTGTTCACACGGCGCTTTCAAGATTGTACACTTTCAAAAAATTGTTTGTTCAGGACTAATGTGTTTCAGTAAGCATTATTCGAATACCACGGTAACTATTTATTAAAACAAAGTTCACTTCCCACCATTTCTATTCAAGAAGGCTGGTTCTACATTATCTGCATTCGAGTCTACACCTGTAGCTATTAATTTTTCCTGCAACCGTGAGCGTTTGGTTCACTCGCATATTATACGGTGCATACATGGTAGAAAATGACCGGCGCACATTCTTGCCGAGCTGTGCTCTCCGTATGAAACGCAATCGGCGAAAAATTGAAGGAGAAGACGGAAACATAAAAAAGAAACAATAGGAAGTTTTAATGGAAGGGAAGACAAAGATCTTTTATAGTCTGTGAAGTTTCGCCCCGCATGCAATCTCATTCATAAATCTTATTCCCCCGGTCCGAGAAATCGATATATGAACTGCAGAAATAGAAGTAGAAATAAGTTAGTAGCCTGCATCGTCTGCTAGGGGAATAGTAAGATGTAGAGGACATTTACTCTGCTGGCGCCATATAAAGTGACATAAAACGGATATTAAGAACCTTACGTCCAATTTTCTTGACCGTTTGTTAACTGGAGACTTCAATCTTCCGAGTTGTGGCGATGTGAGCCAGCCAAAATTGTTAAGCTAGATAGAGACGTCTAAGGTACAGGTGTCAAACGAGATTAATCTTTATTTTCTTAATGTTAGTTTCAGAGGCTGAAGACACTTTAGGCGAACAAAAGAAGTTAGAGGAAGGCAGATAAAGAGCCTGCAGTTTAAAATGAAATAGGATGTCTTGCTGTTCAGACATATACCATAATACTTTATATTGTATTATATTATCTATTGTAGTGTATGTTATTGTATAATTGCTTACTCAAATAAATATTAAGTCTACCGGAAATTTCAAAAATGATATTTATAAATTGTAATCGCACTGGCAATAGGGCATAAGTAAAGACGGCAACTATACAGTACAATAAACATTATTAAATGCATATAAAATCTATTATTATCTTTCATATTAAGAGCAGATAGAACTTTCCGGTAAATCTAATGTATTTCAATAAAAGATTTAAACGAGGATTTAGCTGCCGACCATTACTATTACTTTCGTCGAAGAGACAAAGGAGAACTCGGCGACGAAAATTCATCTGTAAAGAACAATCTAACGACCATCGAAAATATCAATTAACGTCAACGGTCCGTGTACAAGCATCCAATGAGGAGCTCCCATCCCCTACTTCGGAAGAAACGGAGAAACAAAGAAGTAGATCCGGGCAGGCAGAAAATGGCTCGGGGGGGAATCATCGTTCCAGAACAATTAACCATTCATCGAATCGTTCAGGCGCATTCCGATCGGCAGTGAGAGCTGAGTCCGAGGCTGATGGCGGATGGCGTCGGTCCTTTCCTCTTTGAAGGACGGTCGCCTTGGTAAGATCGTTATGTGGTCGGGGCGGGTTCGTTGGTAGATGCGTGGCGCTAAGGGGTAGAGACGCGGGGCGCCGTGGAATTTATTGGCGCGTCGGCCGCGTTTCGGGCCCCGGCGAATGTAAACGAAAATCTGTAACGCCCGGCGTGGCCGTCGTGGCCGTCGAGGCGTGCACGGGAACGCAGTGTCCTCCCCTAAAAGGGCGCCTATCCTGTCGATGGTAGAAGAAGAAGAAGCAGCAGCAGCAGCAGCGGATCCCGCGAGGTGGGGAGGGTGGCCGGCGATCGGATTTAAAGGGGGCCGCTGATCGACCAACAAGTGGTGGCGGCTCCTTCAAAGGCTCTTCTCCGCCTTACTCTCTCGCTTCTGTCCGCTCTTCTCCGTCCCGCTTCGTCTCTATCTCCTATCCGCCTCTCCCTCTTGCCACCGGCCGAGTGACAATCGGGTCGCCGTGGTATTTTCTCCTAAAATGCCCACACCTCTGTCCGCCGTGGCTCTCCCATTAGATTAGATGTTCGGCGCAGGATGCCGCGGCTTTTTCGAACGAAAAAGAGCCTCGGTCAACCCGAGAACGGACCCGGCAAGAGCGACGGAGAAACAGGGAGAGACAGGAGAGAGAGAACCAGGAAAAAAGGAACGAACCGGGCCCCGCGACAAGACTACTCTCGCTTAATGATGTGCCGCGCTAGCGATCCGCTCTGCTACGGGCCCTGCGCGACCAATGATTCTTCTCCTTCTTCGCCAGCTTCTTCTGCGCCTTCTTCTTGTAAGCGCGAGCCGGCCTAGCAACCTGAATTTTCTTTGCTTTGCTCGCTACCGACGGGAATTAATCCCGTATGCGTGACGAGTCGTATCGAGTATCGCCGGTTTGGTTAGATCTTGTCCGGGTTAGCTACCCCTCAGCATTTTTGTGCATGTGTTGGCTTTCGGGGTTGTATTGGCGCAGACTACTGTGTTAATAGCACAATGGGTAGCTTCACGATGATGCGAAGTATGATCGTGTTTTAATCTTCTTTCCCTACGAAGTATTCCTCAGCAACACGGTCTTAAAACCTGGTAAACCTATCTCCTATTATTGTACATGGAGCTTAGAAATTGAACGAAATCTCCATTTAGTCGCTTTATGCATTCACTATGCATGCATCTAGACAGATAATAAAAATAATCAGCAAATGGAAGAGAAAATCTGCAGCATGTTTCCTGTGTGCAGAACCACCATTGTTGTTTCTATCCAAGAAACTTAGAAAATGATCATACTTTCCATTATATGATCCTACAATATAGCAAATTTAACTCGTCTTTTTGTGCAGACCTTAGTACCTAGCATGACAATAATTCAACAAATAGTAAAGAAAAGTCTCCGTCATGCATCCTGTTCATCCAACCACCAGTGATGTCTAATAGGGTTTTTGGAGTAAATGCCGAATTGATATAAATAATCTTAATATAACTCGTTAATGTATAGACAAGAAATTAATAGCTAAAAAGAACAACACTCTTTATTTCAAGAAATGTCAACGATATCTAAATAAAGATTCGAAATAGTCTTATCAATATAGTGTACCGTGTCTGAGCTCAGACATATTCTAATGATAACCAAACAGAAAACTTCGCAGCGATTATCTACCCAGACCCCGCACTCGCACTCGTTGTCAGTATCGCTACCAAAGCACCTAGGACTTTTATTATTCCCCGAAAGCACTTTTCACTGCCAGAAGTAAAAAGTCTGGAGTTCTACAGAAGCGAGGGAGACAAGGTGGGCGCCGGAAGCTTAGGGGCTCCGTAAATTGCGCTCGGTTACCATTAGCAGGGCGTTTAGTGATAACGTTGGTGCTCGTAGAAGGGGTGTCGGGAGGGCGTAAAAGGTACAACGCCAATCGCGGAGTACGCGGGGTCGCGGGTCCGCCTACATCTGTTGGCTCCATATAATCGTTTATACGGGCGAGCCAGCTGATGCCGGCCCCTGCCATATAACCAACTTGTATGCAAATTATATTCATGCAATGGGATCTCGTACGATTACGTAGCCGGTACCCGGGCGCGAGTTTACAGCGGCAACACGCGTATAAACCTCCGCCGGATAGATAGCCGTGTTTCCGTACGGGTGTAAGTGAGCCTTGCAGCTGGCTCTCTCTCTCTCTCTCTCTTTCTCTCTCTCTCTCTCTCTCTCTTGCTCTCTCTTTCTCGGTGTGTGTGCGCGTGTTTGCACGTGTTGCGTGCGCGTCTCCGTGTTCCCACACGTCCGTGTCGTCCCGTGAAACGTTTTCTCTCGCTCCGTCCATCTGCCCGTCTCACTTCGTCTCTCTGCCGAAGGTGTGAACGCGGAGCACGCTCTCGCGCGCGCGCGCGAGAGCTGAAACGATGTTGCTGTCTCTCGTTATGCGCGCACACGCGTCCGCCCACGGAATAGTATCTGGCCAGTGTTCAATTATGTACCCGGCCGGGCCGCTCACCAGTAATTTCCCGAATACCGCGATAATCGGTGTTATTATCATAGCGCGATACCTGCGACCCTTCCCCCACCACCACGCTACCGGACCATCCCCCTTTATCGCTGCTTTCCTCGTGTCGTTCGCGTTATTGCTATATCGCCGACCGGACAGGGGGGCATCCACCACCTTCCTACGTTAATTGGACGGGACCCTGTTACGGTTTAATTGTCGCTACTCTTAATTATGGGGTCGTGTATTGGAACCGGCGTGACGGCCGCGACGCATTATCTTCCGGAACCGTTTCCGCGTTAACCGGCTCCGATAGATCGTGCTCTACTATAATCAGCTATGCTTTGGGCATGTATTCCGACCATGGTACCACAATTTGGTACCTGAAAGCAGCTCGTGCGCACTGTTTCCACCCTGAAGTTCTTTCGATTTTGGTCAATGTTTACGTTAACACTCTGCGGACGGGTACTGATAAAACTGATAATATTTTCACAATAAATGTCTTCAAATACTGATTATATCTTACTTCTAAAACGATATTATCAATCAAGTACATCAATGGATAGAATATTCTGATCTTTCGTTGTATACTGAATCAAATGTTACGTTCACTATCTTTAAGGTAAAGCATGCCGGCTTGATGTTGTCATTGTATCGTCATTCACCCTCGAAACGTTATTGTACATTTGGATAATAATGCTCGCTCGATTATTTCCTATGAAAGGATTTTTATACTTTTATCAAGTTCAATATTCAGCTGTTTGTAAATGGTCATTCGATCTGTGTTTAAATATTTAGCCTAAAAGTGGAGAGAGTTCATTTCTGTGCCTATTCCGTGAGAATATTACTCAATTATTGAGTTATATTTAATTGCTACGACAAGGTGTAAAAATTTAGAAAATTGTAGTAGATATTGGTTAGAAGGTAGGTAGCGTCGATGCAAATATCTCCTGTTGGAGAATTGTTATGTTCTAGGAAAAACGAGTTGCACTGTAAAGGAGGTATTATGCGGAAGGAAAGATAAAAAATAATAGACCGATTAGAGAAAATAAACTACAATTTAAAGAAATAGAGAAAGAGTATAGAGAATAAAAAAAGATAATTAAAATAAGTGGTATGTGTGAAAAGAATAGGATGAGTATTGATTAAGCATTTTGGCATTGCAAGCCATGTCCGTTTCTTGGCCTTGGCGTTAGAATTAACAATGGCTGAAAGAAACATATTTTTATGCGAAAAGATAACGAAGGATAGAATTTAATGTAAGATTCGAACCATTAACTTCAGAAACCCAGAAACGTTGCCAAGCACAAGCCTGTCGCATCCATCTGTGGATACGCAAGAACGCCAGACGCAGAATTCCACGGGGGTATGTTATCGCCGGGGAATTAATCCGGACGAGGGTGATGCGTTCACGACAGAATCCCGCAACAATACGACAGATCCGACGATCTGCAAGACTGCAGTTTCCAGCGGTGTATTAGCGCTCGGCGTGTACTCGCGGTTAAACACGGTTGTAATCTTAGAAATTGCCGTGACGTAGATCCATCCGTGCACCCTGTGTAATACGCCACCCCTGCACACGCCTAATCGTTGGGGGATGTTACATAGTAGGCGCTCACAATCCCTTAACTTCGTCATTTTTTCATACAGTTTAACATTTATAAATCGTAGAACGAATTTTGTCATTCGTTGATAATCTATGTTTGTTTCAAACTCAGCTTATGGATTAACAAATGGTTTTTCTGTAATTGTTAATTATTGAATGAATAAAAATAGGAGGGGGCCAATATTTTAAATGAATATCAGTATAGATGTTTCAATTATCGTGGCTTCGGATTAAAATCTTCTAAAAAGAGAAAAGTTTTATACCTAAATTGACACCCCTTCTCGAATGTAACACGTTGATAAGTAATTATAATAACAAAATGTAGACAGTCAATTTATATATATATATATATATATAACACTTCCACTTTTGCTATACGTTTTTACCTACATCTACATCAATGGCAGAGAAATATTGTTAATTATCATCGAACAAAATTATTAAGATATTCTTTTTAAAGAAAAAAATTAAATTAATTTCCAATCTAATATTTTTCTGTATTTATTCATTAATTGAAGATCCAATGCGAATATTTTGGCTATATGTAACTTCTAAAGAAATTCAAATACTTTTTGTCGTTTAGATTACATTATTCTTGTAGAGATTAACTATTTCCTTCTTTAAAACCTAGACATCACTTTTCAATCGTAGACAATTTTCGCAAAAATTGGGAAATACATTTATTTTGAGCGTTTGCTTCTAAAAGAGGTGAACTGCTCAAAATGGGTTATCGTTATCGCGCAGCCAGTCTTTATATCAAATGATCGAGGAACGAGTATAATTAGCCAAGTACAAGGAAAGATGTTCGTGAAAAGTCCATCCTGGGTCAGCTAGTTTTTTCCTTCCTTGAATCCATTTGAAACGATTTACGTCCGGTGTTCGGTCATTCGGCGATGAATGAACAGTGACGCCTCACGCGAGCCCAGCCTCAATTAGGCGTGCACACGCGTTCAACTTGTTGAATGGGCTGCTGCCTCCGCGAAGAAATTTCGCCAGTAATCGTTTCCACCTAATCTCTACTATAACTCGGCTGGCAAGCTCGGTGCCGAGGTGCGCTCACTACGCCTCGTACCATTATCATTCCCGATAAATATACATCATCGCGTGAAATACGATCCGGCGTGTTGCCTCACGTGTCCTATTTCTCGTTGCCGTTATTAAGTTTGCCTTTAAAAGTGCTTGCATGGTTTCATAAAGCGAGGACGCAGAAGCTCGCGGTCGTAACGAGGAAATACGCTTCGCGATGGTGCCGTTATACAGGGTGTCCCGGTTAAAACATCCCCCTGGAATGTCTGCGAGAAATGAAGCGAAACGAAATTGCCACGAAACAGACTCGCGACGGACGGGTAACAATATTCCCACAGATTTGTATCGTTCTAAAACTAATTTATAGTTTCCCGAAATATCCACTAAATTTATCAATAAATTGATAAATTGTATTAGTTACGTGGAGTGAAATAAATTAAATCTTTTTCGAAGGAACATATTTACTTATCGATTCAGCTACGGAGGAATAATTTGTTGTTGGCAAAATTTCTCGATGTCGTCAACAGATTGGTTGACGTCTGTGGGAATTAATATAAATAGAACACCCTGTATTCGAATGACACGCGAATGCCGGCAAGCGCGCTTGTAACGCAACCAATAATTAATATTTCCTGCACGCCTGTGCACGGTCCAGTTATCGGGGAACATTATTACCGACCCGCGAGCGTGGTGAACGCGCGCACTCTTGCCGGAAACGCGTCTCGCGAAAAGTAACGTTTCCTGTCCGAAGGAGACAAGACTAGCTGATCAAAACTCGGTGGAAACACTCGGCCGGAGCGCGATGTTATAATTAGTGTAACAGAGTGGATCTTCGCTGTATTTAAAGTAACCAGCGACTGCCAACTTGGCACGCGGCGTTCGCGATTTTCATGCTCGCTTGCCGGCCCGCAATTTGTCCCCCCTTTGACGATGTTTGTCGTATGCGCGGACAGCGGAACCGATCCAATCAGATCCTGTCCGCTCCGGAATGTAACGTCTAATGAGCCTGACGCATTCCGCTGTCAGGTGTGAGGAAATCGCTTCTGGATCTATTTATTTTCGCACCTCTAATTCTCCGTACCATTAAATTGCAAAAATGCGTGCAGAATTCAATTAATAAAATTGAATTAAAGGCGGCTGGTTGGTTGCGTGCGCATATACAATTGTATAAGAAATAGTATCTTAAGAAATGCTGTGTCTAGGCAACCATATACGTTCACTAAATTTTTTTAAAGGCATTTGTCTTAAAGACAAGACTTTTATACATTTTTAAAAATAAAAATTAAAATACCGAAGATTTCAAACAATTCATTGATCTGATTGCTCACGTTAATATAAATAGACACTCGGTACGTTCAATTCCTGCATATTAAAACAAAAATAACATTGATTGAACAAAATGACATTCACTGTATATTTTTAACCTAAGTAATTATTTTATCTACCTAGCATATTATTTATTTGATTTATAAAGAGCATTATAAAATCGAGAATAAGCGACAAAATGAAACATGATCTTTTTCAATATCAGTAAGTACGCATGTGAAGATTCAATAGGTAGACCATCATAATTAGAACGCATTCCTTCTTGTACTTCTATTATATTAATTATTCCATACTGTTTTTAATAGCAAGATATATATAGTAAATAAATATTACAAAATAAATAAACGTCACACCTTATTGGAGGTCCATGAGTACTCCACCTAGGTACTTTTGTTATAGTTATAGTATATACTTTTATATATACTATATACTTTTGTTTAGTTCGCGCGTGTACTGCCGGATTAAATAAATTAAAAGCTGTACGATAAAAGAGAGATAGAAGCAGTTTTACTTTGCAAGAACTTACGAGAACCACCTCAGAGGTCCAACATGGCGGCCACTGTCCCACGCAGCGCGGATCGTGTCAAGGGTACCGCTAATTACCTCTCGCGGCCCCTCCTCGTTCCTGGACCAAAGGAACAGCCACCGAAATATGCGTCGGTTTCGTCGGAATCCCAGGGAGCCGGGCTGGAAGGAGATCGTTCGATCGCCATGCCAGCGATCCCGACTTCCCCGGTAATGCGTCTTCCGCGACGGCTAATTGGACGGAGGTCGCCAGCGTAGGAGATAATGGATATTAATTACCGCGTCTTACTTTCCGCGGCATTAAACATTTTCTTGAAGACGGGTGGACGGGTGGCTCGAGGGGGTGTTCCAGGTGCCGTGGTAGGAGGGGTTGGATTGCGGCTACCATCCCTCATTGTTAGCCCCTTTAAAAAGACGCCGTCCCCCGTTAAGTATAATAAGTACGAAGTCTCTGCCGGTTTTCCCGTCCCCGTTTCGTCCTCGTCTTTTCACAGTCCTTGCCCCTCCCGGCCCTGCCCAACCCCCGCGCGTTCCTCCTTATAATCCATCTAAATTTTAAGAGCGGATCAGGCGAATCCCCCGGAAAACTTTGCCACGGAGTTGCCGCGGTAATCCATTTAAATAATTCCCGTCGAGGCAACAGCGCGAAAGGGGTTTTCTTCCGCGTTCGGTGTCGATCGTCCTTTCCCAACCCCGCATCTTCGAGAACCGCCGACGACGTCACTTTCAACGCGGACACCCCTCGCCTAGCGAGCAGAGCGACGCGAACACTGCTATCTCGGGGGTTGGAAGAAAGTCGCGGGAGATTCGAGCCCCGTCGAATCCACCTCCCATCTATTCCGCGATTCTTCTGTGGCTCTCTAACCCCCCCACCCCTACGGCCAACGGGGTTCGTTGCCCGGATAAACAGGGACGCACTGCGACGGGGGAAATGCCGCGAAAACCTGACTGATGGTGTCTTTACGAGAAACGTATATTTCATATCATGTTTTAAGCGATTTTCGCGAGACCGATCGTGTTTTATTTTTAGTGAATTTTACAGGTGAAGAATGTGGATGATTGTTACGGGGTAGTTTACGGGTTGAAGCGCTTCAGTGCTTGTACAATTGAAGGGGGATTCTGAGGCGATTTTTATAATATTCTGCTTCACTTTACTTATCTATTAAAAGAAGTTCAGTCACTTTTTGTGAAAAACAAATGAAAACCAAGTTGTTTTATAACGATGCGATGGCAAGATTGAGTGTATTTAGTATGCTTGTATTCAGATATTGATTATTTTGATAGGTTTAATAGATTTTAGTATGAATATAAATAATTTAATGTATTATGGATAAAATTATTTTAGTTTTTAAATAATTTTGAAATAATTCCATTGATCATCGATTTTAAACGAACTAATTAAAAACTGTCATAAAATGTTAATACTTACGATTATGAACACCTTTATAAAGAAGAAATTTTTCAATAAAGTTGTGTATTCTCTAATTTAAAATAAAAAAGTTGTTTATCAAGAACTGAAGAATAAAATGAACAATTTGTCAATTAAAAGGTTCAAACAAAAGTAGCAGAAGTGTTATCCCCCAGCCTTTTGCGTAACTAATCATAATCTTCGTTCTTTTACAGTATTTAATATTATATCGTCTGCTTTAACGATTGATTAGGCTGTACATAATTACAATTCTATATAATCTGATATTTCTTAAGAAGTTTAGGATGTTTTCTACAAAATCCCGTGACGTTGAGTTCAAATTCTTTACTTTCGTTTTAACCCTTTGCACTCGAATGGTGACTCCGAGGCACCACTGAAATTATTCTATTACGTTCGAAAATAATTTTTATAACAATAAAGTTTAGATTTAAAAAATCATTAATTAGTAAAACCGTTGCTACGAGTCGCAAGAATCAATTTCGTATCCATAAAAGTGCACTTCATTGCATAGAATAGAAATACTATGAGCCAGGAAAATTATATCACATTTACAATTGAAATCGCTTCGAGTGCAAAGGGTTAATACTTCCTGTATTACAATTGTAAATGGTTGATTGCCGACGCTTTATTAGT